>NC_090655.1:243296922-243434422 GCF_040937935.1 Hyperolius riggenbachi | reverse complement strand
ACATTTGCATAAACTCATAAGTATTTGCATATCATTGATCACCCCTAGTGCTCATCTGCGATGCCTGCATTTTGAGGAGACCACTAATCTGGTCAGTCACAGTGACATCATGCCTTACATCTTTTTTCTGGAGCGTGCAGTGTGTTGTGTCCTTGGCCAAGCCATGGATGAGCTGGAGTGTGAAGAGGAAGATGAGTTTATGCTGTCTCCACTTGAAGAGGGGCCATTGCCATCGGCTGTACATGGGCAGAGGGAGGAGTCTGAAGATGAGTCAGAGGAGGAGGATGATGGCTGTGGTGGTGAGGGAAAGCAAGAAAAGCAGGTTCCCCGGGGGCTGCTCATCTGTTATAGGGCCCTAGTTTTGTACTTCGTTGGGGAGACTACTGGTGTGCAAAGTGATACAAGAGGTCATATCATCTGGTGGACTAGGTAGGTTCAAACAGAACAGAGGAAGAGACCTAGTCATAATACCTAGATTTTAACATGAAACAATAATCCTAAACAGAACAAAACATATATTCGTTGGTCCAAATTCTGAACTTTTTAGATATGTTGCTACTACAAAAAAAAAATCTATCTTCATTCTCGTAGTTTACAATATATTAGTTCCCCATCCATGACTCTGGAATGTTAACTATATGTGCCCCCCGACATTCTATTTCTGATTTTTTTTTGCTCCATAAGTAGGTTTCTAGTGACCATGTATTTTAGCTGTACAATACAAATTTGGTCTACTGATTTCCAGTTGGAGGAGATCAGTGAGAGAGCTGTGAGAATAGTATGAGCTATTTGAGGTCTAATTTGTTTAGGGAGTTCCTCTAATCCCACCAATAGTACGGCCAATTGAGGGGCGAGTTTGAAATTATATTTAAAAAATCTTATCAAGGCCTCGACTTGTTTCCAAAAACCAAAAAATGAATGGGCACTCCCAGAACATATGTAAGAACGTTCCTCGAGCAGAAAGACAGTGCCAACATAGAGGAGATCTACCGACCGAGAAGGATGCCAGCCTCCTTGGGGTATAATACCATCGGTATAGGAGTTTGTGGGATTGCTCCCAATGGGAATTGCATTTAGATAGTTTTAAAACCATAGTAGTTGCAGAAATAATCTGTTTGAGTGATATCTGAGTATTAAGGTCACTGGACCAGCTGAGAGCAAACCGTTTAAGAGGGTAGCATGTGGTCATGTGGAAAGTTTCATACCATGTCGATATATCTCCTCTATGCGAACCTTTGAAGTTTAATAAACTAAGTATCTGGGCAGGCAACTGAGGTATCTGTATATTATGGGTTTTGATCAGATGAAATATTCTGTGGTAGGTGAAAAGTTGGGATTGAGGAAGCATAAATTCTGTCTGGAGATCTGCAAAGGATTTAATTGTGGGACTATAGGAAAAAAAACATTATAAGCCAAAGCGGTGCCAGTAACAGTCCCCCGCCTGCAATAACAGCGCAATTTCATGCTAAGGTGAGGTAGCAAACATGTCCGATATGAGATCCATCTTCTGCACAAAGCCTCAACAGGGTGCTTCTGGATCCATCCTCAGGGAACGCCTCGACCAGCAGGTATCCGACTACCTTGGGTTAATGATTAGTGCTGCTCATACCAAGTAGCTACGAGTATGTAGCCACTCGGAATCTAAATTTATATTAGCCAGCGATGACCACGGGAGATGGGGGGTTAACTTACCCACCCCGCCTGGATCCAATACGCTCCACTTGCTTTCCACATTAATCTCCACGTTACTCCCACGCTTCCTCCATCAACCCAGAAGGAAAAAGAGTGGGAGTGATGTGGAATGCAAGTGAAGTGCATCGGATCCAGGGGGCAGCATGGGTAAGTTAACCCCTTCTCTCCCGTGGTCAGCGCTGGCTAATTTCAATTTTATTTCCAAGTAGCTACGTAATCGAAGCTACTCGGTATGTGCAGCACTATTAATCATCACTGTGAACAGTCTGAGGACTGAGGGGCCTCTGGACTTCTGGGTGTGTAGGCTTGACCTGTGGCCAGAGCTGTGGCAATTTGCCATGGAGCTGTTGGCTTGCCCCGCCTCAAGTTCCCTGTCAGAAAGGACATTCAGTGCAGCAGGAGAGATCATGACAGAAAAGCAAAGTCACCTGGCACACAGCAGTGTTGATTACTGGACATTTGTAAAAAAAATAATTGAGTCATGGATACTAGAGGGTTACATTATTATTATGTGTAATAATAATTGGATTTTTACCCATTATTACTCTGGTACATTCCAGTTACTCCAGGCCTCATGTCGCCCTGGTCTCTGTGTTACACAGAGGCTGAAAGTCAAATATTTATTCAGTAGCCAATTTTTATGGCCTGAGTCATACAGATGCTGAAAATCAAGCAGGTAACTGCTCAATTTCTCTGACCTCACCTAGTGTGGCTGCTATTTTACGTTTCGGAAGGTAAGTGCTCAATTTTTCAGGAATAACCTAGTGCAGTGGTTCCCAACCTTTTCCGGCCCGGGGAACACTGCCTGACCGACGGGCGGAGTTGCGGCTGCATAGCTAGCATAGTTGCCCCAGTGTAGGGAGTTTAGTTGCCTCAGTATAGCCAGTATAGTGCCCCAGTATAGCCAGCATAGTGCCCCAGTATAGCCAGCATAGTGCCCCAGTATAGCCAGCATAGTGCCCCAGTATAGCCAGCATAGTGCCCCAGTATAGCCAGCATAGTGCCCCAGTATAGCCCCCCAGTATAGCTAGTATAGTGCCCCAGTATAGTGCCCCAGTATAGCCAGAATAGTGCCCCAGTATAGCCAGCATAGTGCCCCAGTATAGCTAGTATAGTGCCCCAGTATAGCCCCCCAGTATAGCTAGTAGAGTGCCCCAGTATAGCCCCCCAGTATAGCTAGTATAGTGCCCCAGTATAGCTAGTATAGTGCCCCAGTATAGCCAGTATAGTGCCCCAGTATAGCCAGGATAGTGCCCCAGTATAGCTAGTACAGTGCCCCAGTATAGCTAGTACAGTGCACCAGTATAGCCCCCCAGTATAGCTAGTATAGTGCCCCAGTATAGCCCCCCAGTATAGCCAGTATAGTGCCCCAGTATAGTGCCCAAGTATAGCTAATATAGTGCCCCAGTATAGCCAGAATAGTACCCCAGTATAGTGCCCCAGTATAGCTAGTATAGTGCCCCAGTATAGCTAGTATAGTGCCCCAGTATAGCTAGTATAGTGCCCCAGTATAGCCAGAATAGTGCCCCAGTATAGCTAGTATAGTGCCCCAGTATAGCTAGTATAGTGCCCTAGTATAGTGCCCCAGTATAGCTAGTATAGTGCCCCAGTATAGCCAGAATAGTGCCCCAGTATAGCTAGTATAGTGCCCCAGAATAGTGCCCCAGGATAGCCAGTATAGTGCCTCCCGCCCGTCCCCACGGCCAACGCTGTTATTACCTTAACAGCTGCCGCTCTCCCCTCTCCAGCGCGTGTATATTCTAGCAGCGTATCTCCAGCTGCTCTGTCTGTGTGATGCGGAAGGAAGCATCCGGGCAGCGGCTTCCTGTAACGGCAATATGTATCGCCGTTACTATGGGAACCGAGCCCTCCCTCCTTCCGCATCACACAGACAGAGCAGCCGGAGATACGCTGCTAGAATATACAGGCGCCGGAGAGGGGAGAGCGGCCGCTGCTATGCTAATAACAGCGGTGGCACGGGCGGGAGGGGGAGAAGAGGACGGCACACCAGGCAACGTTCCGCGGCACACTAGTGTGCCGCGGAACACTGGTTGAAAAACACTGACCTAGTGTGTCTGCTATTTCTAATTCTAAAATACAATGTCATGGACATAACTGAATACAAGGAAGAAATTCCTATAATCTGCCATGATGCAGTGTGATGCTGCCTGTATAAGCAGGATGCAAAAGGAGGAGTAGAGATAACAGACGCCTGACTCAGAAGATATGATAACCTCTCAGGTGTAAAGCCACCCTGGGATACAGGCAACCCAAGAGTAGACAGCGCCTATCTTGGTACATTGCCAGCCCACAGGAAACTGGAGAGTCCACCCTCCTAAACAGCACCTGCGGAACCCAACTTGGTGACATCTGCAAAATATATAGTAATTTATTGCAAGTATCATTTCTACAGAGCAAACTCTACCATACAGACAAGAAATGAATTGAAATTCTTTTATAAAATGAAAAAAGTGATTCCATTGTATACATATGAAAAGAATGTATTCACATTATTGTATACAGAGTATATACAAATAATAAGTAGTCACTGAAATGATCGTAATACCTCTAACATTCAAATCTAGTAACATTTTTAAGTGAAATATAACATAAAAGGAATTATGAACGTGTAAGCCAGCCTTATCCAATCTTACCGAGCCTAATAATCAGAGACACTCAGTTATACACTAAATAACATCATCACAGATGCATTCTCTACCTTATTCAGCTAACTTTGTATAATATTCTGTGACCTTGTGGTAGGCCAAACATTCTGATTCACATCCTGGGAAATGCTTCTTTCTCATATATTATTCCAATGCACATATATTGGAGGAACATCATCAAATTTCCCAGATAATTTGAAGTGTAAATAAACTCAGCAGATAAGGAATGGTACAGTATGTGTAATAACAATGCTATACAGGGCTTTCCTGGAGTCCCACATTTTTATTTTCACTTTATAGGATTAAATGTCGACTTGTGCACAGCAGCCATATCAGTGTGATGTAAAATTTGGGTCATTCAGCTCCCAACAAAATAATTATCTTCTCACCACTATTTTGTTGTCAGGAGTGTTTGTTCAGCCAGATAAAAGTGTTTTGTTTTTTTATTTACTCTTCAAAAGAGCCATGGCTGCATGGATTTGCAGATCATGCCTCATTTTCATAGATTTAGCTTCTGGTTTATTAACCCTTGGAATGGAAAAAATAAATAAAAAGTGAACCAAGTTCAGGCCTATTACTACATGTAATGCACAAAAATGGTCATGGGCTCAACAGTATCAGAGCAATCAATGTTAATTTATTGTACCATATAATCAAATGATAGGCAGCCTATTGGGCCAATCAAAGTGCTGGGATCATGTCCTAAAAAGCTACAGGACCCGACGGGACTCAGGGCAGGATTAACAGAGTAGCCGTTATTTAAAAGAAGCGCGTGTCAGTTACCAGTGCCTGCTATGCAGCACTACCACACGTAGCGTGCGCGCTGAGATTTTAATTTGGGCTGCTAAAATTAATGAATAAACCTCACTGTTCCAACAAAATACATGTAAGGCAGTAATGTTTCCACAAGATACACGTAATGCGGCAATGTTCCCACAAGATACACACATTTGGTATCATTTCCATCTCAAAAATCACATAAAAATAAAGCAGTATTTCCTGCCTTTAACCACTTGATGACCCAGCCTTTACCCCCCTTAAGGACCAGCGCTGTTTTAGCTGATCTGTGCTGGGTGGGCTGTGCAGCCCCCAGCACAGATCAAACACCAGGCAGAGCGACCAGATCGCCCCCCTTTTTTCCCCACTAGGGGGATGATGTGCTGCGGGGGTCTGATCGCTCCTGCCTGCCTGGGTGTTGCGAGGGGGGGCACCTCAAAGCCCCCCTCCGCGGCGAAATTCCCCCCCTCCCTCTCCTCACTCCCTTCCCCGGAGATCCGAGGCTGCACAGGAACGGATCTGTCCTGTGCAGCCTCTAACAGGCTCCTGCCTGTCATGTGACAGCGATCCCCGGCCGCTGATTGGCCGGGGATTGCTGATCTGGTACAACGCTGCTATTGTTAGCAGCGTTGTACAAATGTAAACAAAGCGGATTATTTCCGCTTGTGTTTACATTTAGCCTGCGAGCCGCGATCGGCGGCCCGCAGGCTATTCACGGAGCCCCCCGCCGTGAATTGACAGGAAGCAGCCGCTCGCGTGAGCGGCTGCTTCCTGATTAATTAGCCTGCAGCCGGCGACGCAGAACTGGGTCGCTGGTCCTGCAGCTGCCACTTTGCTGACGCGCGTTATGAGTGCGCGGTCGGCAAGTGGTTAAAGGGGAACTCTGCCTAATGTGTTCTTTAATTGATGTATGCCAGCAGGCCGTCCCCCACCCCTAAGATACTGTCCCCTAATGTCTCCAATGCCATGATAATAAAAGTAATCTACCTGGTGTCTCTAGCAGGTGACTCTCGGCATCCAGCACCTCTCCCTGATCTTCACATGTCCCGTGCTAACAGGCAGTGCAGGGCTACAGGAAAATGCCGCCCGAAGCCCTGCACTGAAGACACAAATAGTCTCCAGTGCAGAGCTTCAGACACCATTTTCCCGTAGCCCTGCAGGAACCCACATACTTCCGCATCCTGAAGGTGAGCTGCGGCCAGTATCCGTGACGTCACAACACCAGTTCACCTGCGGGGGGAGCATTGAATCGCCTGCACCGGCGGGCCAGATAAAATAGCTTGGTGGGCCGAATGCAGCCCACGGGCCATAGTTTGCCCACCCTTGTTCCAGAAACATACAAAGTAAATGGAATACAGATGGGAAAATCAAGCTTGGGTAGGGACTTAGGAACACCCGTTCACAACAAGTAAAATAATTGCATTCCATGCCAAGCAGCTGCAGCTAAAGCAAATACAATTTTGGGATGAATTAAAAGGGAAATAAAAACTTGAAATGGTAACATATTGCCCCTGTTCAGCTCTCTAGTAAGGCCACGTCTGCAATATGGAATACAGTTCTGGGCACAGCATTACAGGAAGGATATTGCAGTTTTAGAGCAGATGCTGAGATGAGCAACAAAACTGATACGAGGGATGGAAAGTCTCACTTACCAAGAAAGGTTAGATAAACTGGGCTTATTTAGTCTGGAAAAAACACGTCTTAAAGGAGATCTGATTAAGATGTTGAAATTCATCAGAAGTCAATAATAAAATCTTGTCCCTGGGCTTGTGCAAAGGACTTAAGGTCCGTACACACGCCGGACTTTAGGCAACGACGGGTCCGTCGTTGCCTCCCGCTGGGTGGGCGTGCCAGCGACAGTCCGGCGTGTGTACGCTCTGTCGTCAGACTGATACGGCTGTTTAACAGCCGTATCAGTCTGACGACAGAGCGTACACACGCCGGACTGTCACTTGCACGCCCACCCAGCGGGAGGCAACGACGGACCCGTCGTTGCCTAAAGTCCGGCGTGTGTACGGACCTTAAGGGGCATGATTTGTGCATTGAGGAAAACAGTTTAAGCCATTTATTTAGTTATTTACACTAAGATGTGAAACACGGGTTGCTACATATGAAAGAGCAGAATGTAAATGAGGAGTAACACATGAAAAAGGAAACCTGATGCCCAAGGAAGCTGCACATGGAATTGGAGGGGCTGCAGTACATGGATGTTACACATGGTAGAGGGGGCTGCACATGGAATGGGTGGGGCTGCAGTACATGGATGTTACACATGGAAGAGGGGGCTGCACATGGAATGGGAGGGGCTGCAGTACATGGATGTTACACATGGTAGAGGGGGCTGCACATGGAATGGGAGGGGCTGCAGTACATGGATGATACACATAGAAGAGGGGGCTGCACAAGGAATGGGAGGGGCTGCAGTACATGGATGATACACATAGAAGAGGGGGCTGCACAAGGAATGGGAGGGGGCTGCAGTACATGGATGTTACACATGGAAGAGGGTGCTGCACATGGAATGGGAGGGGCTGCAGTACATGGATGTTACACATGGTAGAGGGGGCTGCACATGGAATGGGAGGGGCTGCAGTACATGGATGATACACATAGAAGAGGGGGCTGCACAAGGAATGGGAGGGGTTGCAGTACATGGATGTTACACATGGAAGAGGGGGCTGCACATGGAATGGGAGGGGCTGCAGTACATGGATGTTACACATGGTAGAGGGGGCTGCACATGGAATGGGAGGAGGCTGCAGTACATGGATGATACACATGGTAGAGGGGGCTGCACATGGAATGGTAGGGGCTGCAGTACATGGAGTTACACATGGTAGAGGGGGCTGCACATGGAATGGGCGGGGCACTGCTGCACATAGCTGGAGAGCTCCAACATACTTGGCCTGGGGCAGAAGAGGTATACATCTGGCCTTGGTTGAGGTTATGACCATTCTCTGTGTTGGATGTATTTCTGGAGGTGTGAGGTGGTCGCCCTTCAGGCATGGTTAGCTCCTGTATATATGTACAGAGAGACATTACTTGGGTCTCGCAGGATTGTGCGTGTTTCTGGGTTATTACTTTAGTAGGCGTTAGTCTAATTTATGGGACCCAGCAGGAAACCTCATAGGGAAATTCCACTAACATGATTGGGAGGACAGCACTCCCCCGAACTGCTAGGTTTCTGGTTGTAGTATATGCCCACACTATTCAGCCAATCACAATGCTTTATGCTGTAGAGGGTGCTGTGATTGGAGAACTGTTCCCTATGAGGTTTCCTGCTGGGTCCCCTAAACTAGAATAGCGCCCTTTTCTGTTTCTCTCATCAGGTCTCCTCTGTTCAGGATATTTAATGCTTTAATAAATCAATTTACTGAAAAGCATGAAAGAGTCCTCGGGATTCTGTGTAAAGATGCTTCCATCCATGTGCACTTTGTAAAGAATAAAAGAAACATTGTAAAACACTGAAGGTCATCACATTTCCCACACTCAGTGCATTAATAGAGCTTCTCACCGGTAATGATAGAGGGATAAGTGAAACTGAACAAGCCTGTTATTGGCTGCTGCTCTCAATCCTCCCTACTTCCGGCTATGTCAGGTATATGGAGCGCAGTGTGCAGCAGCCACTAACAGGCAAGGCCAGGTTCACTGAAGGAAAGACCACACTTACCTTCGGTAAAGTCTTTTCCAGTAGTCCAGGGGACAGCACCCCTCCTCTGAGACTTGTCTCCCTCCCACTTCTGGACAGGAAGCTATTCATAAAATAAATTTGCATAATGGACAGCAGACATAAATACAAGCCACTCACAGATGTTCTCCAGTAAATAAAAAAGATGACCCGGACTCACCGTACTGTGCTTGCATAATTTATTTTCTTAATAGATCCCACATAGGGTGGGAAGTAGGGGTGCTGTCCCCTGGACTACTGGAAAAGACTTTACCGAAGGTAAGTGTGGTCTTTCCCAGAACGTCCTTGGGACAGCACCCCTCCTCTGAGACGATGAACAAGATGAATAACTAGGGTGGGACTACTGCCTGTAGAACTTTTCTACCAAAAGACAGATCACCACTTGTCAAAAGATTAAGTCTATAATGTTTTACAAAAGTGTTTTGGCTGGACCAGGTAGCCGCTCTGCAAATCTGCTCGATGGAAGCCCCAGCCCTCTCTGCCCAGGATGTCGAGACACTTCTTGTAGAGTGAGCCTTGACAGATGTTGGTACAGTCTTCCCTTGCGACTGATAGGCTGTGGAAATAGCTTGTCTTATCCATCTGGCAATAGTAGTTTTAGATACACGTAAACCTCTATTTTTTCCTCCAAAAAGTATGAATAGAGCATCCGATCTTCTCCAAGTTTTGGATCTATCCAGATAATGAAGCAAAGATCTCCTGACATCCAGGCAATGTAGACGCTTCTCTTTATCGTTTGACTGATTTTCACAAAAGGAGGGAAGAAAGATTTCTTGAGTTCTGTGAAACTTTGAAACTACCTTAGGAAGAAAGGCTATATCTGGGCGGAGAGTAACCTTATCATCCGTGACAATACAGTAGGGTGGCCTAATTGATAAAGCTTGCAATTCGCCTACCCTTCTGGCCGACGTAATTGCTATGAGAAATGCTATTTTTAAAGACAACATTCTTTCGGAGATTTGATCCAGAGGTTCAAACGGGGGATCACACATAGCCTGTAATACAATATTCAAATCCCAAGTAGGGGTTTTTGGCCTAACTACAGGTCGTAGCCTTTTCAGGGCCTGGAAAAAACGCACAAAGAATTCTTCCTGAGCCAACTTTCGCTGTAAAAAAACACTAATTGCTGCCGTTTGTACTTTCAAAGTACTAATACTTAAGCCCTTTCTAAATCCTGACTGCAGGAATTCCAATACTGCAGTGGATGAATGGATGTCCATCTTTTTATCCCTGCACCACTCATTGTATATTCTCCAGGCTTTCTGATATATAACTCTAGTGACCTTCTTGCGACTCTGAATTAAGGTCTCCGAAAGACTATCCGAGAAACCCTTTGCCTTTAAGATGTTCCACTCAGGTTCCATGCAGATAGATGCATCTGCTGTAGGTTCGGATGGAACGCTGGACCCTGCTGGAGTAAATCCGGACGTTGAGGCAACATCAATGGAGCATCTGCTGTTAAGCTCTGTAAAAGACTGAACCAAGGTCTCTTTGGCCAAAAGGGAACTATCAGAATTACTCGTGCCTTGTCCTGGCAAATTTTGCTGAGAACTCTCGATATCTGGGATAGCGGGGGGGAAGGCATACATCTGCTCGGACCCCCAATTCAGCGAGAAAGCGTCTATTGCCCATGGTTTGTCCTGAGGGTACAGAGAGCAGAACTTTGGACATTTTGCGTTTATTTTTCTTGCAAACAGGTCCACCGATGCTTGAGTCCATGTTGAACTGACGGTCTGAAACACTTCCAGATTCAAGGACCATTCGTCCTGCCTCAACACAGATCTGCTTAGATAATCCGCTAGATGGTTGCTTGTACCTTTCAGATGCACTGCTCTGATGGATTTCAGATTGGCCTCGGACCAGTGAAGGATTCTGGACGCCTGTTTTTATAATAGTTGGCTTCTCGTTCCTCCCTGCCGGTTGATATACGCTACTACGCTGTTGTTGTCTGTGCGTATCAGAACATGACACTGACTAATGTGACTGCTGAAATGTTGTAAACCCTTCCATACAGCCTGTAACTCCTTGCTGTTTGATGATCTTCCCTTCATCAGATTTGACCAAGGACCCTGTGCTGGAAGATCGTCCACATGAGCTCCCCACCCCCAGGAGCTGGCATCCGTTGTCAGAGTCTTTTGTGTTGGAAAGCACCATAGTCGACCTTGTGACAGTCTTACAGGATCTTGCCACCACCTGAGAGATGCTTTCACTGAGTATGGAATTAATACTTTCCTCTCTAGAGAAGCAATGTGCTTGTTCCAATTTCTGAGAATCCATTTTTGAAGAATTCTGGAATGTAACTGACCCCATTAAACTGCTGGAAAGGAGGAGGTTAGTAGTCCTAGGACTGACATGGCTTTCCTCAACGTGATCGAACCCATTGCCTGAAAAGAGATCACAGTATTTAGAATAGCAGATATCTTTCTGTGAGGTAGGTATACTTTTTCATCCACAGTTGAAATAGTCAACCCCAAAAATTCCATAGATTGCCTGGGCTCAATGGAAGACTTGGACCAGTTAATTAGCCACCCTAGAGACTGCAGAAAGTCGAGGGAAAGATTTACCTGTGCTCTTACAGAATCTGCTGAGTCACCCCAAAATAATAAATCATCTAAGTAGGCTAAAACATTTACTGACTTAGTTCTCAACACTGCTAATACTTCAGACATAAGTTTTGTGAAAAGCCACGGGGTCGAGGACAGGCCAAAAGGTAATGCGTTAAATTGGAAGTGTCTTACCTCTCCCTGAACGCAGGTGGCAAATCTCAGGAACTGTTGTGATATCAGATTTATCGGGATATGCAAATAAGCGTCTTTCAAGTCTAGTGATGCCAGGAAACAGTTCTTTTGCAACAGATTTACTACTGATTTGATGTTGTCCATTCTGAATTTTCTGTACCTTACGGCCTTGTTCAATATTTTTAGGTTGAGAATAAATCGAAACTCCCCCTTAGGCTTTTTTACCAGAAATATCGGGGAATAATACCCCAGTCCTCTTTGACATGCTGGAACTTCCCTGATTACTCTTTTTTGTAGCAATGCTGAAATTTCCTTTTGTAGGGCCTCTCTCTGTACTCGAGACTTCTGTTCCTGATTTATCCAGAATCTTAGCGGAGGTGGGGATTTGAACTCTATGGTATAACCTTCTAACACAATTGTCTCCATCCATTGATTGTGAGGGAGGAGGTGACGCCACAGCTCGTAGAAGTGGGATAACCTTCCTCCCACTGGTAGCCTGGCGTCATTGTTTACTTTGTTTTGGATTTTGGGCAAAGTTAGACCTGCCTCTTTGTGGTTTATTGGGTCCCCATCTCCTTCTAGAGGAGGTTTTAGGGTCTGGATCTGGTTTATTAGGGGGGGCGAAAGGAACGCCTAGATTGAAAGGGCCTCCTCTTCGCGGGAAAAAATTTCTTTGCATACGCAGTTCTTTCTAGAGTTTGCTCTAATTTAAAACCGAAAAGGAATTCTCCTTCACATGGTAAACTTAACTTAACATAACTTAGAACGGGAAGAGCTATCCCCCTGCCAGGTTTTCACCCATACCCCACGCCTGGCTGAATTAACCAGGGCCGTGGTTCTGGCTGTTAGCTTTACCGTATCATCCGCCGCATCAGTGAGATAATTGGTGGCATTGAACAACCTAGGGAAGTCTTTAAGAATCTCTTCTCTAGGGACTCCAGCAGCTATCTTATCCTGGGTTTATGCTAGCCAGGTTCTTAAGGACCTACCCACTGCCGTAGAGGCTACTGAGGGTTTAAATGTTAGGGAAGAAGACTCCCAAGCCCTTCTTAAGAGATTGTCAGTCTTTTTATCAATGGGATCCTTTAAGTTCCCAAAATTTTCAAACTGTAAATCTGTCTTCTTTGATACCCTCGAAATAGATGGATCGAGCTTGGGAGAATTACCCCAGAATTTTTGGTCTTCCGCAGAAAACGGGTATCTACGAGATAAGGAACGGGGCCAAAAGGCCCTCTTCACCGGATCATCCCACTCCTTCCTAATCATATCTTTTAAAGAGGAGTGGACTGGAATGAAACAAGTCTGGGGGTCTGACAAGCTCTCGTACATTTGATCCAAGGGTGTCAAAGGTTTCTTTTCAATAGTGATTCCCATGGCAATATGCATATCAGACAATGATTCTTTCATAAGTTCTGGCGAAAAAGCAAATTTCTGATGCGTATCGGATTTATCAACGGTATCCTCAGCGGATATTTCTTCAAAGGAGGAAATTTCTCCCTCTTCAGAAATTTCCGATTCTAACTCCTCACCCCTCTTTCTTTTTGAACTGAGGGGAGGAAGTGGAACTGCCCGCACAGAGATATCAGTAATAGAGGGGGGCCCCTGAACCTGAATATCGCTATCCTGAGGCACTGAAGTGGTTGAAGCAGAAGCAGAAGCTGAAGCAGAAGCAGCAGCAGCAGAAGTAGAGGCTATAGCTGAGTCTTTTATATCCTTTATAGCAGAAGACATCTCTGAACGCATTCACCCCATTAAATCCTTGAAAACAACTGGCAATTCGTCTTTAACAATTTTGTCGGTACAATATTGACATAATTTCCTGGAGGTAGGAGCTGATGAAGATATACGGTTACTACAAATAACACATCGTCTTTCTTTGGAGGTTGATGCATGTCTACTCTGAGTGGACTGAGAAGATGACTTGTCTTTATCTTTATCACTCTTGTCAGATTTAGCAGGTTTGGGCTAAAAATATCAAACAGAAAAGTCATCAGTCCCCTCAGTGTAAACCAACAGCAGTGTCCGCAAAAGACCATACATTTGCTCACCAGAGAGGGTTCAGGGCCAGACTCTGCAGATTGCAGATTAGAAAGGCCTGCGGCGTCCTCCATGGTCACCAGCAGCATTGAGACCATAAACAAATTTTGGGCTTAAAAACCCTACCCTCACCTCCAGCTCCTCCTCCTTGATGATTCTCAGCTGGTCCGCATTTCTCCGCATCAGCTTCTCCAATCACCGCCGCGGCCTGCACTCAGCGCCGGTCACGTGATCTCCGTCATGTGGGACGCCTGCACATGACATCACTGCGCCTGCACCGGAACTTCCAGAAAGCGCTCTGCCGTCCATAAATCTTCCGGATTCCGTGGAGAAGCCTCCCATACGCTGGACGCGCGGCACACTGAGTCCCCTGCTCAGCCCGATTTGCCTGCTCCACCGCTGCACCTGACATGGGAGCATAGAGACCTCCACACCGCTTCCGTCCGGGACAGGAAAAACAACTGGAGAACATCTGTGAGTGGCTTGTATTTATGTCTGCTGTCCATTATGCAAATTTATTTTATTAATAGCTTCCTGTCCAGAAGTGGGAGGGAGACAAGTCTCAGAGGAGGGGTGCTGTCCCAAGGACGTTCTGGGAAAAGCTGTTTCACTGATCCTTACTTCTCACCAGTGTGAGCTCTCTCATGTATGGTAAGAGCTGATTTCTGTGCAAAACATTTCCCACACTCAGCACATGAATATGGCTTCTCACCAGTGTGAGTTCTCTCATGTTTGAGCAGATCTGATTTCTGTACAAAACATTTCCCACACTCAGTGCATGAATACGGTTTCTCACCAGTGTGAGTTCTCTCATGTGAGATAAGGTGTGATTTATGCCCAAAACATTTCCCACACTCAGCACATGAATACGGTTTCTCACCAGTGTGAGTTCTCTGATGTGAGACAAGGAGTGATTTATGCCCAAAACATTTCCCACACTCAGCACATGAATACGGTTTCTCACCGGTGTGCGTTCTCTCATGTGAGACAAGGAGTGATTTATGCCCAAAACATTTCCCACACTCAGCACATGAATATGGCTTCTCACCAGTGTGAGTTCTCTCATGTGAGACAAGGAGTGATTTACGCCCAAAACATTTCCCACACCCAGCACATGAATATGGCTTCTCACCAGTGTGAGTTCTCTCATGTTTCAGCAGATCTGATTTCTGTACAAAACATTTCCCACACTCAGTGCATGAATACGGTTTCTCACCAGTGTGAGTTCTCTCATGTGAGATAAGGTGTGATTTATGCCCAAAACATTTCCCACACTCAGCACATGAATACGGTTTCTCACCAGTGTGCGTTCTCTCATGTGAGACAAGGAGTGATTTATGCCCAAAACATTTTCCACACTCAGCACATGAATACGGTTTCTCACCAGTGTGCGTTCTCTCATGTGAGACAAGGAGTGATTTATGCCCAAAACATTTTCCACACTCAGCACATGAATACGGTTTCTCACCAGTGTGAGTTCTCTCATGTCTGACAAGGTGTGCTTTATTCCTAAAATATTTCCCACACTCAGAACATGAATATGAATATGGCTTCTCGCCAGTGTGAGTTCTCTCATGTCTGACAAGGTGTAATTTTTGCCCAAAACATTTCCCACACTCAGCACATGAAAACGGTTTCTCACCAGTGTGAGTTCTCTCATGTCTGACAAGGTGTGCTTTATTCCTAAAATATTTCCCACAATTAGCACATGAATATGGTTTCTCCCCAGTGTGAGTTCTCTCATGTAAGACAAGGCTTCCTTTAGCTGTAAACCAGTTCCCACACTCAGCACATGAATATGGTTTCTCACCAGTGTGAGTTCTCTCATGTTTGACAAGTTGTGATGTTTGCCTAAAACATTTCCCACACTCAGCACATGAATATGGCTTCTCACCAGTGTGAGTTCTCTCATGTAAGACAAGGTGTGCTTTATTCCTAAAACATTTCCCACACTCAGCACATGAAAAAGGCTTCTCACCATTGTGAGATCTCAAATGCCTGACAAGGTTTACTTTAGCTCCAAAACATTTCCCACACTCAGCACATGAATATGGCTTCTCACCAGTGTGAGTTCTCTCATGTTTCAGCAGATCTGATTTCTGCACAAAACATTTCCCACATTCAGCACATGAATATGGCTTCTCACCAGTGTGAGTTTTCTTATGTTTGACAAGGTTTCTTTTATCTCCAAAACATTTCCCACACTCAGCACATGAATACGGTTTCTCACCAGTGTGAGATCTTTCATGTGAGACAAGTTGTGATTTTTGCCTAAAACATTTCCCACACTCAGCACATGAATACGGTTTCTCACCAGTGTGAGATCTTTCATGTGAAATAAGTTGTGATTTTTGCCTAAAACATTTCTCACACTTATCACATGAAAAGGGCTTCTCACCATTGTGAGATCTCTCATGTCTGACAAGGTTTACTTTAGCTCCAAAACATTTCCCACACTCAGCACATGAATAGGGCTTCTTACACATGTGAGATCTCTCATGACTGACCAGATGTGACTTCTGAATAAAACATTTCCCACAGGTGGAACAGGAATAAGACCCTCCAGCAGGGGGAGAGCTCTGCTGGGTATGAGACACTCCAGGATTAGACAGGTGAGGGGAGACTGGGGGAATATTTGGAGGACCCTCTTGTCTAATGACATCATCATCCATTGTACAGTCTGTGGATACAGAGAGTCGAGTCTCTGAGAGGTTCCTGATGCCGGGACTCCGTCCTGCAAATAGAGAAACATCATCACTTCCTGTTAGAGAATTCTGAGGGGAGGAATAATTATCATTAGGGATAGTCAATGGGATGCTGATAATTCCAAGTTGATGCAAAGTTTATGCAGATTGGAGATGGAGCAAATGCAGCAGCTGCATCTGATAAGAAACATACAATTTGCATAAGACCATGTTGACATTCACAAAGTTTTCCGCATGATATTTACACATGCAGAAAAGTGCAAAAATAATGCAAAAATGTTAAAATTTTTAAATACGAAAAACTAAATTCACATAAAAAAGGGGCACATTATTTATACCTTAGCTACTGATTTTTTTATCACCTGCAAGTGCCTGGTGATCATTTTCTGCTTCCCAATAAAGTAAATGGAGTCTAGAGCCTTTAGCGCTGTGTTTGCTGGACTTTAAAACATTTATTTTGACTATTTTTTTCCCGCATCTTTGACAACGGTTTCCACATTTTTTTTACCGCCATCTACTCGTATGCGGAAAACACGCGGAAATTGTTTTGTGAATGCAGAAAAAATGCAGAAATTACCGCTGGTGGTAATTTTGCGGTAAAAAAAAAAATGGACTTAAAGTTTTATACTTGTGACAGGCCTATATGTACATATAGCAAGAAATC
This sequence comes from Hyperolius riggenbachi, assembly GCF_040937935.1. NCBI lineage: Eukaryota > Metazoa > Chordata > Amphibia > Anura > Hyperoliidae > Hyperolius > Hyperolius riggenbachi. The sequence continues at coordinate 243,417,455 of NC_090655.1, read as the reverse complement.
TGTGCTATGTTTGTAGAGCAATGTGGATTCATTCAGGCCACGCCCACAGTGGTGCGCAGGGGTGTAACGGCCACTTTGACATGCGGCTTACTGCACTGCAAGGCACCACCTAACCCACATTTACAGTGCGGCGGTAGCATTGTGGTATAACCAGCTGCGCTATGGTAATGCACTGCATGCAGTACATTACTGCTAAACGGGTGTCTTAAAAGACATCCGAAGCGAAAATAAATTATGAAATAAATTATTGTATATCTCTTCCTTCTCCTAAAAATGACTTAAGATATTCCACAGTTTTATTTTATGTTTAAATCTACTTTTTAAGTTTTAACTGTTTTATTGTTTTTGCTCAATGACACATTCATTGAAGTGTCATTATAGTTTAGTCATTTCCTGTCTGAGTCAGGACTGAGTCAGCCACTTACATACCTGATATTTAACTCTTTCAAGCAGATAAAGATAAAAAGAAACACAGCATAGTTATTAGTGTGCTTGGCACTGTACATACCCATGTCTACCTCATCATGTCACACGTCACTTCGGATATCCTTTAACAGATACAGTGAAGCATACTTTCATAGACTGTATATTTCACTGTATGTGACATAGCACCTCCGTTATGTGCAGTACGACTTTTTTGTTCCATTGCATTGTCTTCCTGTTATATAGGGAACGCAATACAACGTCCCACTGTGACCGCGGCCTTACACATTCTTATCACCATTGTGAATTCGTGTCACTCATATGTCCCTTGTAAATGTAACTTTCTCTCTCTTATCACAAATTGTGCCAATAAATACATTGTGAAGTCAGTGGCACCATTTGGTTCGGGCCGTGACCAAGTGCTGGAGCACCCCGATCCTCTCCCTCTCTTCCCGCCATTAGAATCTTTAGCTCACCCGGTTGACATTAGGAGGCTGCCTGTCTGACTAGTGAGGAGAGAGAATCAGGCAGTAATTAGGACATTACTCACTTTGCCAGGCAGTCAGTGTGAGACAGGTAAGTTACGTTGGAACTTGCTGTGGAGAGTGTGGGACATCCTGACTGCTAGGGGGCGCTGCTCGTGTAAATGGATGTTGCACACAGTAATGAAGGGAAGGGAGCCTCTGATCTGCAGAGATATCTCTCTGGCCAGACGTGACCTGAGGTCTGCTCTCCCTGCCACTTGTCTTCCTCTCCTTCATTTTTCTCTTAACCCTTAAAGGACACCTTAAGCAAGATGCATAAGGAGGCTGAAAAAGCTGAGCCTGTTTGGCTCTGTGCTACCGTGCAGGCATTAGCAGTCTGAGGCTACACAGTGCAGCCATGCACCCAGCTTGTCAGTCTGCTTTGCGGGGGAGGGGGGGCAGCGCTGGAATGGCAAGGCAGAGAGGTGAAGGGAGACAAGGGAAGCATCTAGGGGATCCAGATACTTCCATCTACTTAAATAACTACCCAAATTCATCACTGTTTTCCCTTCAGGTTAAACACCTAAACACTCTTCCTGTTGCCTTATTTTAACTAAACACCAGGGGTGTAACTACACTGGGCCAGCCCCCCTTCTCCCAACCTACATAATGGGGGTGGTTTGTGTGCTGGGCTTGGGATCAAGGGGGGGACATCATGTATAGCAGCAGCAGAGCTAAACAGACCCCTTTTCATTTCCTCTTCAGTTTGCAAGTGCCGTGCAGCCAGCCAATCACCATGCAGGTTCAGTCACATGTTGCTTGGCAACTGGCTGGCTGCGCTCCTGTTGCACACTGAAGAGGAAGTGAAGGAAACTTTATTGTCGACAGAAGTAGGTAATGTATACTGCTCCACTGCAGCTCTGCATTATGCACAGGATCAGGGTACCGTTCCCGAGCCACTACCATGCTGGGGTTATTGTTACGCATCTGAAGCTCCACCCCCCAGCTCCCAGGCCACTCCCCCACTGGGGTTATTGCTACATATCTTAAGCTCCACCCCCAGCTCCCGGGCCCCTCCCAAGCAGGGGTTATTGTTACGCACCAGTTTAAAACTCAAATGTTCACCATAAATGTTAGAGTACAAATCTTGTAGAGTTAAAACTGCAATGTAAACCTCAGATTTAGTGATGCAGGAATATGCAGGTGCTAGGGTTAATAACTCACTAACTTGCCCATAAACCATTACACGTCTGAAGCTCCGCCTACCTCCCCAGGAAAAAGGTTGTGGCATTTTCTGCCCGAAGAGTGCCAAAGAACTGTGGCCACCCCCATCTGAGTTGCCACAGTCACAGCTAGTTAAGTCTGAGGGGAAATAGAGAAGCAAAAAAGGACAACTCATTAGGTAGCTGCAACACCTATAGCTCTGCACCGGTGGTATTATGGTACTGGGATGGCAGAGAGTGGTCTTAACCACCACCCTTCTTCCTATTATTATTAACTAGATTTATATGGCGCCAACATATTATGCAGCACTGTACAATAAATAAGGTTACAGACATTGATAATGGGAGTGACAGTCAACAGACAATAAGCAATAAGGTAGGTACACAATTCCATATCATACACTGGAGTAATAGTCTCAGTAATTCAGGTTCACGTTACTCTGTGAGCAGAGTGCACAGATACACAAGGAGGGAGGGCCCAGCAAGGCTTACAATCTAAAGGGAGGGGGTGGTAACATGATAGGAGAGGGCTGAGTGGAAATGACCTTGTTGTGATGTCATATTGTGGAGAATTGCTGGTGAATTCTGGTAAATTGGATTCCATTGCTTTACCCAGGCCCGGATTTACATCAGAGGAGCCTGAAGGCACAGATGTCCTGACACCCCAGACTTCCTCCTCCATGTACCTACAAACCCCCACTTCTTCCTCTATGAACCTAGAAACCTGAGCCCAGCTGTCACTTCTCCCTTACTTCCCTTGCCCATCATAGGTAGCTACAAGCGTCTCTTAGCATTAGGAAGCCAGATGTACCCTCCCCACAATGGAATGCCGAGAGCTATAGCGAGTAACCTCTCAGGACTCTGCACAGGGAAGGAGGGAGGCACTAGGGGAGGGGAGTGAGTCACCCCTTCCATCTGCAGGCTTCCTGTAGGCATGCGCCTACAGTGCCTTATGGTAAATCCAGCCATGGCTTTACCCTGAAACTGACATCCTTTAAACACGAGCTGACGTCAGCTGTGAACTGACTAGCAGCATTGCTTATATACACAGCCTGAGCAAATGTAATCAGGATGCATACCTATGAAATAGCCACCTGGGGATTTGAGCGCAGGGTAAAGCCGATATATCCGATATATAGCTCACCCTGCTCCTGCACAACTCCCGGCGGTGTTAATTACTATTTCCCCTCCAGGTTGCCGTGGAGAGTGGGGGAATGATGTAATTCGGCTTACTGCTATTGCTGACGGCCGAATTACATTGTTTTAATAGTAATTTGAGCTTGGTAATAATTACATCCTATGGTAGCACCAGCTGCACCTAAATCTCCTGTGCTGATCAGGATGGTCCATACAGCTGAGTGACTTACTATATCAGCAGAGGGGGTGGTCTCTACAAGCCTCATGCATATCAATCAGGATTGTAGGGCTAACAAACTGCTAGAAGTACACATAACCTCCTCACTGCAATATCAGCTTTTTGAAGAGGCTATATCTTTTTCCTTATGAATATCTGTAACATTGCCCAATGCAGTCCCTACAGCATGTAACCTAAAATCACATACTTTTATGTTATTTATCTCATTCAGCTTCCCTGTAATCGGTTGTAGCCACACCCAGCTCAAGTCGAATATACATCTTTCCATTGGTGCCCAGAGGTGCCCCAGATCTTCCAAAACCCGAGCAATGCCCCTGTGTGATGTTACCAAACTCTTAATTTATAGGAGCTGCGGGGTAGAGGAAATATCCATTTATGTCATAGAGAGCCAAAACCACTAATATGTATTATGCTCGATTTAAATACAGTGCTGCCCATGATTATTCATACCCCTGGCAAATTTTGACTTAAAGTTACTTTTTTTCAACCAGCATGTAATTTTTTTTGACGAGAAATGACATAGGTGTCTCCCAAAAGATAATAAGACGATGTACAAGAGGTATTATCGTGGGAAAAAATAATTCTTAGTTTTTATTTACATTTAAGCAAAATGTGTCCAGTCCAAAATTATTCATACCCGTCACAAACTGTCACAGTTTGTGGGAAAATGTAAAGCTCTATACCATTCCAAATAGTCCAAGCTGTTCTAAAGCATCCTAATTACCGTGATTAATTGGGAACAGCTGTTTTAATCAACTCAACAAATAAAAATCAGTAGCTCTCTGAAACTGGTTTGTGGACAGTCATGGCTAAGACAAAGGAGCTTAGTGAGGACCTGTGGCTGCGCATTGTGGCTGCTCACAAGTCAGAAAAGGGCTAAAAGGCCATTTCTAAATGTTTTCAAGTTTCAGTGGCTACAGTGCAAAGTATTATTAAAAATACAAGATGTTCTGCACTGTGGAGAATCTCAGAGGACGTTGTTGGAAGCCAAAAGTGACACCTGTGCTGGCCAGGAGGACAGTGAGAGAGGTGATAAAGAATCCAAGGATCGCCACCAAGGTCATTCTGGTGAATCTGGGCTCTGCTGGTGGCAATGTCTCAGGGCAGACAATCCAGCCAATGGACCAGTTAACCTAATCCCAGTAAACGGTAGGGCTACTTGATACAGTGGCTTGCAAAAGTATTTGGCCCCTTTGAAGTTTTCCACCTTTTTGTCATATTACTGCTACAAACATGAATCAATTTTATTGGAATTCCATGTGAAAGACGAATACAAAGTGGTGTACATGTTAGAAGTGGAACGGAAATCATACATGATTCCAAACATTTTTTTACAAATAAATAACTGCAAAGTGGGGTGTGCGTAATTATTTAGCCCCCTTTGGTCTGAGTGCAGTCAGTTGCTCATAGACATTGCCTGATGAGTGCTAATGACTAAATAGAGTGCACCTGTGTGTAATCTAATGTCAGTACAAATACAGCTGCTCTGTGAGGGCCTCAGAGGTTGTCTAAGCGAATATTGGGAGCAACAACACCATGAAGTCCAAAGAACACACCAGATAGGTCAGGGATAAAGTTATTGAGAAATGTAAAGCAGGCTTAGGCTACAAAAAGGATTTCCAAAGCCTTGAATATCCCACGGAGCACTGTTCAAGCGATCATTTAGAAATGGAAGGAGTATGGCACAACTGTAAACCTACTAAGACTAGGCCGTTCACCTAAACTCACAGCCGAACAAGGAGAGCGCTGATCAGAAATGCAGTCAAAAGGCCCATGGTTACTCTGGATGAGCTGAAGAGATCTACAGCTCAGGCGGGGGAATCTGTCCACAGGACAACTATTAGTCGTGCACTGCGCAAAGTTGGCATTTATGGAAGAGTGTCAAGAAGAAAGTCATTGTTAACAGAAAAGCATAAGAAGTCCCATTTGCAGTTTGCCACAAGCTATGTGGGGGACACAGCAAACATGTGGAAGAAGGTGCTCTGGTCATATGAGACCAAAATGGAACTTTTTGGCCAAAATGCAAAACGCTATGTGTGGCGGCAAACTAACACTGCACATCACTCTGAACACACCATCCCCACTGTCAAATATGGTGGTGGCAGCATCATGCTCAGGGGGTGCATCTCTTCAGCAGGGACAGGGAAGCAGGTCAGAGTTGATTGGAAAATGGATAGAGCCAAATACAGGGCAATCTTGGAAGAAAACCTCTTGGAGCCTGCAACAGACTTGAGACTGGGGCAGAGGTTCACCTTCCAGCAGGACAACGACACTAAACATAAAGCCAGGGCAACAATGGAATGGTTTAAAACAAGACATAGCTATGTGTTAGAATGGCCCAGTCAAAGTCCAGATCTAAATCCAATGGAGAATCTGTGGCAAGATCTGAAAACTGCTGTTTACAAACTCTGTCCGTCTAATCTGACTGAGCTGGAGCTGTTTTGCAATGAAGAATGGGCAAGGATTTCAGTCTCTAGATGTGCAAAGCTGGTAGAGACATACCCTAAAAGACTGGCAGCTGTAATTGCAGCAAAAGGTGGTTCTACAAAGTATTGACTCAGGGGGCTGAATAATTACACACACCCCACTTTGCAGTTATTTATTTGTAAAAAATGTTTGGAATTATGTATGATTTTTGTTCCACTTCTCAAGTGTACACCAATTTGTATTGGTCTTTCACGTGGAATTCCAATAAAATTGATTTATGTTTGTGGCAGTAATGTGACAAAATGTGGAAAACTTTAAGGGGGCAGAATACTTTTGCAAGCCACTGTATATAATTTTAAAATCAATATCGTGATCTGTGGCAAGATGATTTCCTAATCGTCAAAGTCGCCATTTTTTCATGCGTAATATTTTAAGCATGCAGGCTTTTTACACGTACGATTTTAAGCGCTCCATGCATAGAATTATTTGTGTTGGCTGCACGGCGAGTTTCCTCCCTCCGGCCGGAAGGAGTCAGAGCGGTAGTGAGTAGTGTAATGCAGCCAGCACATTGCTTGTGGAGGAGAAGGATCTGCACATCAGGCACTCCTGTCTCCTGTGGTCACACAGTGTACTGTATGCTCGCTGCCCAGGATCTGTTATCTCTCCACTGTACTGTCGAGCAAACAACTTGGATCACCACCACTGCCCTGTAAGTGGCCACTGCCCAGGATCTGCTGTGGTACTCAGCTTTGCATTTATTAATAGCTGCTATTTGTTTTGATAAATTTACAATGCAGAAACATTTATAAACATGACAGAAAATGACATCATACTATCAATTTGGTAGGATGATGTCATTTTCTGTAAATGCATGTTTGTAAATGTTAGTGTACATTGGGAATTTAATGTTAAAGCTCGATTTGAAGAAAATCGTGGACCAAAAAAATCTAAATTGCAATTTTTGCCAGAAAAAAAAAACGCAATTCAATTGTTTCCTAAAATCATGCAGGCCTAGTAAATGGCACCATGAAAAAGAGCAATACTTGAGGATTCTCAACGACGACATCAGGCAGTCTGCAGAGAAACTTGGCCTTGGGTATCAGTGGACATTTCAGCATGACAATGACCCAAAACACACAGCAAAAGTGGTGAAGAAATGGTTAGCAGACAACAAAATTAATGTTTTGTAGTGGCCCAGACAGAGTCCTGACTTGAATCCAATTGAGAATCGGTGGAGGGAGCTAAAGATCAGGGTGATGGCAAGAAGACCCTCCAACCTGAAAGATTTTGAGCTCATTACTAAAGATGAATGGGCAAAAATATCTGTGGAGACATGCAAAAAGCTGGTCTGCAATTATAGGAAGTGTTTGATTGCTGAAATAGCCAATAAAGGCTTTTCTATTGATTATTGAGGAGCGTATGAATAATTTTGGACTGGACACTTTTTGCTCAAATGTAAATAAAAGCTGATAATTTTTTTCCCACGATGATGCCTCTTGTACATCATCTCATTATCTTTTGGGAGACACCTATGTCATTTCCCGTCAAAACATTATTTGCTGGTTAACTAAAAGTAACTTTATGGCAAAATTTGCCAGGGGTATGAATAATTATGGGAAGCACTGTACATACATACTGTATTTACTCCTATATATATGTAGTATAGCCATATCTCTCCTTATTATAGGCTGCGTTCAATAGATAATTTCCGTCATGTCCGATATTACTTTCCAACGTAACTCACCCCTACTGTGACCAATCTGTGTACAGTAATGTACAGTGACCATTATCAGCTTATTACAGGCTGGTAACACTATGGGTCCTTTTACACTTGCTCTCAGTTATAACTGAAAGACAGTTGGGCACCATGGCAGCGTAGTGGTTAGCGCTCTTGCCTTGCAGCACTGGGTCCCTGGTTCAAATCCCAGCCAGGTCAACAACTTGAAGGAGTTTGTATGTTCTCCCTGTGTCTGCATAGGTTTCCCCCGGGCACTCCAGTTTCCTCCCACATTCAGCCCTAGATTATGATACATACACTACACCATACATACATATGAGTATGGTAGAGATTAGATTGTGAGCCCCTCTGAGGGACAGTTAAGTGACAAGACAATATACTCTGTAGAGCGCTGCAGAGGATGACGGCACTATATAAATACTTAATAATAATAGAGAGACAACTGATTTTCAAAGTAATGTCCATGTTTCCCCTATGGCTCAGTTCACAGTTAATGTAATTACAGCTACATGAGAAGATTTAATGACTCTCAGAGTGTGAAAGTCCTCACCTGGGAGTTGAGTCACTGAGGGCTCATTCACACTAGAGGCGTTTTTCTCTTTTAAGCGCTGGCGATTTTTCAAAATCACCCTGAAAGCGCTTACACCATGAATCTCTATGAGAGAGTTCACATCTAAACGGATTGTTTCCGATCCGCTCAGAAAAGCGGTGCATGGGCCATTTTTGAGGCGATTTTGCCTCAATGGAAGGTATAGGAAAAACGCAAAATGCTCACAAAATCGCTTTGCGCAGTTATTGCATTCATGTTTTTAGAATAAAGACATTGTATTTATTAATTTCCGGATCAAAAAGTTCACTTCCTGACGTCAGGAAGTGAAATAACGCAATTGCTCTGCAAAAGCGCTTAGAAAAAGCACCAGTTAGTCTTACCGGTAACGGTGTTTCTGTTCAGCAGCTGGTACACCCTCTGGAGGAATGGCTCCGCCCAGTCCTGGGGAAACACAGAAGTAAAGTATAAAAAGCTCCCACCCTCCCCTAATCCCCAGTGTATATAAAGTAAAAAAGCCCGAACACCAGGAAAAAAGGGGAGTAGCGACGCACCTCCAAGTGACCCACTAATAAACAGACATAGGTACAAGGAAATGCGACAGAATAGGGTTGGGTAGTAGACGGTGTACCAGCTGCTGAACAGAAACACCGTTACCGGTAAGACTAAGGGCCCGTTCAGATCAGAAATGCGGATGGCTATGCGTGCGGAACGCGTGCGGACCGCAACGCGTACGAACGCATGGCCATCCGCGTTTGTGTGCGTTGTGTGGCTGATCCCATCACTGAAAAGTGAATGGGACAGCCACGCGTTTTTGCAAAATCTGCGTGCAGCATGCGTTCCCGGACCGCACAGGTCCGGAACGCATGCAGTGTGAACATCAGACATTGCACTCTATGCAATGTCTGATGTCGTGCGTTTTGGCCACCTGCACGCGTTTCCAAAACGCGGCTGGAAACGCGTGCAGTGTGAACGGGCCCTAACTGGTGCTTTCTCATATTCATCAGCTGGTACACCCTCTGGAGGGATACCAAAGTAAATACCCACCTAGGGAGGGACTACAGCCTGAAGCACTTTCCTGCCAAACGACAAATCCTGCTGAGACAGAACGTCCACTCTATAATGTTTGATGAAAGTGGAAGAACTCGCCCAAGTTGCCGCCTGACATATCTGCTGGACTGTAGCGCCTGCTCTCTCTGCCCATGACGTAGACATTGATCGGGTGGAGTGTGCCTTTATGTTGGATGGTGGAGTGGAGTCTGAAGTCTTATAAGCGAGAGAAATAGCCTCACAAAACCACCTAGCAATAGTTTGTTTTGAAGCTTGCTGACCTTTATTCTTCCCCTTAAATAATATAAATAAATGTGATGATCTTCTAAACTCTCTAGTCCTGGCTAGATATGATAGAAGGGCCCTCCTGATGTCTAAGCAATGGAATTCTTGTTCTTTTGTACAAGAAGGATTATCACAGAACGAAGGAAGGACTATATTCTGGGATCTGTGGAAATCTGAGGAGACCTTGGGCAAATAATTTGGATCTAGACGTAATACAATTTTATCTGGAAAAACAGTCAAAAAAGGATCCTTAATCGAAAGGGCCTGAAGATCGCCCAACCTTCTAGCCGAAGTAATGGCGACCAAAAAAGCTACTTTCAGCGTCAAAAAATTTAGCTCAATATCATCTAGAGGCTCAAAGGGCGCTCTGGTTAGGGCGTTTAGAACTAGGGATAAATCCCATTGAGGAATAACCTTCTGTTTAATAGGAGTGGATCTTTGAACTGCCCGGAAAAAATCTTTAACTAATTTTTCCTGTGCTAATGGTCTGTCCAACAAAATTGACAAGGCTGAACATTGGACTTTCAAGGTACTTAAGGCTAGATTCATCTCTAGACCTTCCTGCAAGAAGTCAAGAACAGCCCCAATGTTACTTTGAACTCGATCATGTGTCGTACACCAGGACGTGTATGTCCTCCAAACTTTCCGATAAATTTTTTGAGTGACCGGTTTTCTACACTTTAATAAAGTGTCAATAGTTTTATCAGAGACTCCCTTATTCCTCAAAATCACCCTCTCAGGGTCCAGGCTGCCAGACAGAATAACTCTGGCTTGGGGTGGAAAAGCGGCCCCTGACGTAGAAGGTCTGGCCTGATCGGAAGATTCAGAGGAGATCGGACAGACAACCTTAGCAGAGTGGAAAACCAGTTCCTCTTGGGCCACATAGGAGCTATGAGTATTAGTTCTACTTTTTCCCTTTGAATCTTGTCTAGAACATGTGGAATCAATTTTAGAGGTGGATAGGCGTATCCCAGCTTGAAACTCCAAGGGATTGACAGAGCATCCAACCCCAGAGAACTCGGATTTCTGTGAAGCGAATAAAACCGAAGAACCTTGGCATTCGCTGGAGATGCGAAGAGGTCGATTTCTGGAAGTCCCAGTTGTTCCGTGATCTCCAGAAAGACCTCCTGATTTAATTCCCATTCGGAATGATCGATCTCGTGGCGGCTCAAAAAGTCCGCCTCGAGATTGAGCGACCCCTTTACGTGAATCGCCTCTAACGACCGAAGGTTGGCCTCTGCCCAGAAAAAAATTTCCGTCGCCAGGAGGGACAGACTCGGAGACCTGGTCCCTCCTTGTTTGTTGAGGTAAGCTACTGTAGAAGTGTTGTCTGAAAAGACCAGGACATGATTGAACTGGATCCTGTCCTGAAACATCATTAGTGATTCCTTCACCGCTGCGAGTTCCCTGAAGTTGGAAGATCTTCTGGCTACTGTTTTGGACCATCTCCCCTGGCAATGCTGACCCATTGACGTGGCCCCCCAACCCCAGGCGCTGGCATCCGTGAATATTTTCATAGGGGACTCCTGCCTCCAGACTCTGCCCTGAGTTAGGTTGTTTGATTGCAACCACCAGTGAACACTTCTCTTCACCTGTGCTGGTATGCAAACCTGAGAGTCCAAGGACTCCTGATTCTTGTCCCATACTCCCAACACCCAATTTTGAAGAGTTCGGGAGTGAAAGTGTGCCCAAGTTACGGCAGGAATGGAGGCTGTCATGAGACCCAACACTCTCATTCCTTCTCTTATCGAAATTTCCTGGAGTAAGAGCAGCTGTCTGACACCATTTTGTAGTTTTTCCACCTTCTCTGTGGTTAAAAAAACTCTCTTGTCTATAGAATTGATTGCGTACCCCAAAAATACAATCGACTGGGAAGGCACTAGGTTTGATTTGGGGTAATTTATAATCCATCCCATCTGGGACAGAACCTGAATGACTGAATTTGTATGTATCTTTAGGTCCTGTTCCGTCTTGGCAAAAATGAGCAGGTCGTCCAAGTAGGGAATAATATTTATTCCCTGATTTCTTATCACTTTCATTACCTCCGCCAGAACTTTGGTAAATATACGTGGAGCTGACGCTATCCCGAAGGGAAGAGCCTGAAATTGGTAGTGACACGTCCGATCCCTCATTCGAATCGCAAACCTTAGAAATTTTTGATAAGACTTGGCGATTGGAACGTGGAGATATGCGTCCTGCAAATCTATTGACGCAAAAAATTCCTGCCCCTGTAGGGCTGCCCTGACCGAAAAAATGTTTTCCATTTTGAACTTTTTGTAAACTAAAAAGGGGTTTAATGACTTCAGGTTCAGTATGAACCTGAATTCCCCGTTGGTTTTGTTCACCAAAAAAACATGGGAGTAGTAACCCTTGAATTCCTGAGTTTTCGGAACTGGTACTATCACATCCTTTGAAATTAATTTTTGTATTTCCGTCAGCAGACCCTGTGCTTTGCCTGGGTCTTTTGGAAATTTGTTCACAAAGATTCTGGGGGGAGGGGTAACCGAAAATTGTGGACGATACCCGTCTCTTATGATTCTTAGAATAAAGGGATCCGGATTGATTTTTTCCCCAGTGGGACAAAAAATAACGAAGTCTCCCCCCCACAGGCAGATTGTCATTTATTCTTAGGCTCGCCCGGTTTTGCGAGAGCAAAACCCCCCCCCGGCCCCTACCGGCCGGAGAAGACCACCTTCTTTGTTGAGAAGGCTGTTTGGACCGTTCCTGAGACGGTTTTTTGAATAAATTCGGCTTGGTGGAACGAAAGGTTTTATGTTTAATAGGGAATTGTTTTCCCTTTTCTGCTGACCTTGAGAGTATATTGTCTAATTCCTTACCAAATAAGAGATTACCCTCAAAAGGAACTGCACACAGCCTATTTTTAGAGGTTAAATCTCCATCCCAAGTTTTGAGCCAAAGGGCTCTGCGGGCCGAATTGACCAATGCAGTAGTACGTGCAGAAATGCGCACAATTTCTACTGCTGCATCAGCCAAGAAAGCGACGGCTTTTAACACTACAGGTAGAGATTTAACATAAGAGTTAAGGTCAGATCCAGTTTTAACATGGGAAATTAGGTTATCCATCCATACACGTAAATTTCGAGAAATGCAAGTAGAAGCAACACCAGGAATAAAGGCAAATGAAGCAGATTCCCAGGCCTTTTTTAACAGTAAATCAATTTTCTTATCCATAGTATCCCTTAACACCCCCGTATCCTCAAAGGACAGATCCGCTTTTTTTGAATGTTTGGATAGGGCCGCATCTAATTTTGGACATTTAGTAAATTGATCAATATCTGCAGGGGAAAAAGGGAATTTCCTTTTTGCTGATTTAGGGATGAACAATTTACGTTCAGGATCCTGCCACTGGGATACAATAATATCCTTAAGTGAATTATGAAAGGGAAAAACTCTGCCAGATTGATGGGCCAGGCCAGAATATACCTGATCCTGTGCCGTAACCTCCCTCTGTATTTCAGGGATCTGTTCGGTGGCATAAACAGCTTTAAGTAATTCATTTGTTTCCTCGGTACTAAAGAGAAATCTAGCTGCTCTTCGCGAGTCGCTATCCGATTCCTCCTCTGAAACGGCATTTTCCCCCTCCTCTAAATCAGAAACATCCTCCCTGCCCTCTCTTTCCTCTTCCTCCCCTTCCTCCCCCAGAAAATCTATGTTTAAGGGAATTTGGGGAGAATCAACCTGCACAGTGTCTGAAGCAGGAACGGGCGAGGGTGTAGGGGGATTAACCACAGGTGTCGATGAGGGACCTGCAACAGTTAAATCAGGATTGGATAATAAGGATTCCTTAAATTTTCCTAAGGTTTCATCCATGTCCTTTTTGACTGACTTCATTATATTTTTAAAAATTGAAGAAGTTTCTGCTGAAATCACTGCATCTATACATGATTGACATAAGGATTTAGTATAGCTAGAAGACAGTTTTGCTAAACACTGACAACATTTTTTAGATCTGGGTTTACTACTAGAAGAAGACCCAGACTCCACTCTCGTCTGTAGAAAGAAAAAAAGACAGAGAAAGAGAATAGGAGACAAAGTACATTTCCAGTTAAACAAACATTAGTGCACATCAGAACTGGAATCATCTTAAAAGGGAGGAAGAAATCCCCCACTCACCACACCCTCAGACTGAGATCGAGAAGCAGCAGCTGATGAGGCTGATGAGGCCGAAGGGACAGCTGAGGCAGCGTTGGTACCGGAAGCTCTGCCCTCCGTAGCAGTAGCGGGGCCAGCAGCGGCGGGAGCGACCACACTAGAGCTCTCCATCTTGCCGCCGCCCGCACGCCCAGCCGGCCACCTAAAAGGACGCGTATAGCGTAACTTCCTGTCCGCCTCCTCTGACGTCGGCGGAAATGACCTCCGTACCAGGAATAAGTTCAGAGAGGCTCTTGCGCGTGAGGAAGGCGGAAGAAAACTCTGACGACCCAATTCCAACCGTGGGCGTTCAGAGGCAAATGGCGGCAGCACAAACCAAAGAAGCCAGGACTCTGGCGGTGCGACTCACAGAACCCTCTTCCTCCAAAGGTACTACCGCCAGGGACAGAAAAAACTCACCCTCCGGTGAGCCATATAAAAAAACAAATTGGGAGCAGAAAGAAAAAACTCCTGTGTTCCCGGGCGGAAACACAAATGAACACTGGGGATTAGGGGAGGGTGGGAGCTTTTTATACTTTACTTCTGTGTTTCCCCAGGACTGGGCGGAGCCATTCCTCCAGAGGGTGTACCAGCTGATGAATATGAGAAAAGTGCTTGTACAAAAAAGCAGCGTGTAGGTAATCACCGGGAATCGGCAACAAAAATCGCGTCGAAAAACGCCTAACACAAATGCTAACACGATCAGAACGCAGTGTGCACAAGGCCTGAGGGCCCGTTTCCACTTGTACGGTTTCCATGCTGAGCACACCGGCAAATCGCACGGGGAAACTCTGCCATAGGGAACAATGGAGCCGCTGGCTGTCTGCGTGTATTTCTGCTGCAAGGTGTAGCTGGATGCTTCTCCTTCATCCACAATCTCCCCTCTCCACAAAACAGAACAAAGTACTTCAAATCCATCAGTGTATCTGTACTGCTACTGTATGAGTACCTAGCATAGCCCCTAATATGGCCACTATGCAAGCAGTGACACATAACAACAACACAGATAAACATTTATTCTACATGTAAAGGACACCCGAAGTGAGAGGGATATGGTGGCTGCCATATTTATATCTTTTACAGGGAACCCAAGGTGAGAGGGATATGGAGGCAGCTGTATTAATTGCCTTATAAAACAACACTAGTTGCCTTGTCCCCCCTTTAGATCCTGTGTCTCTAATACTTTTAACGATAGACCCTGAACAAGCATGAACAGATCAGGTGACTCAGGTTTTACTGGATTAGCCATATGCTTGTTCCAGGGTTTTGACTACTTACACACTACTTATGCCAGAAGATCAAACGGGCCGCCAGGCAACTGGCATTATTTACATGGAAATAAATATGGCAGCCTCCATATCCCTCTCACCTCAGGTTCCCTTTAAGCAATCCCAGTTGCCTGGTTGTCCTGCTGATCCTCTGCCTTTTAGTCATGGACCCTGAACAAGCATGCAGCAGATCAGAGGATTATGACATTTTTGTAAAATCTGACAAGATTTGCCAAATAGATCAGCAGGGCTGCCAGGAAACTGGTGTTGTTTGAAAGGAAATAAATATGGCAGCCTCCATATACTTCTCGCTTCAGGTTCCCTTTAATGCTTGCTTATTACTCACCTGTTCTGCCCTCTGTAACAGTGTCCTCCTCCTCCTCTTTATTTGTCCCCAGCTTGTCACCCTCCTCCATAGTCTGCTGATCACTCCTCACATACATCTCTTCTTCTTCCGCTTTAATTGTCTTCATCATGTCATCCCCCTCCATAGACTGCCGATCACTCCTCACATACGTCTCTTCTTCCTCTTTAATGGTCTTCATCATGTTTCCCTCCTCCATAGACTGCTGATCACTCCTCATATACATCTCTTCTTCTTCCTCTTTAATTGCCCTCATCAGGTTTCCCTCCTCCATAGACTGCCGATCCCTCCTCACATATGTCTCTTCTTCTTCCTCTTTAATTGCCCTCATCAGGTTTCCCTCCTGCATAGACTGCTGATCCCTCCTCACATATGTCTCTTCTTCCTCTTCATCCACAGGACTTACATATATCAGTTCTCCAACCTAAGTGCACAAAAATGAGAGAGAATTTAACCTCCTTGGTGGTAATGACGAGCTCAGCTCATCCATTACCGCCGGAGGGCGCCGCTCAGGCCCTAGTGGGCCGATATCCTTAATTTTTTTTTTTAAACACGCAGCTAGCGCTTTGCTAGCTGTGTGTGGGGGTCGATCGCTGCCACTTGCCACTGATGCACCGCTACCCGCCGCGTAATAGGGCCCTCCCCAGACCCCATGTGCAGCATGGCCAATCAGTGCCAGGCAGCGCTGAGGGGTGGATCGGGACTCCGTGTGACATCACGACGTTGATGACGTCATCGCGACAGTAGATGGCGATGGGGAAAACCTAAAGGAAATCCCGTCCAGAACGGGATTCACGGGCGGGCATACGCGTCGGCGGCGATCGGAGGGGTGGGAAGGTTGCCGCAGGGAGGGGGGAATCATGTAGCTAGCACTAGGCTAGCTACATGATTTAAAAAAAAAAAAATTATCAAAGCGATGTGCAGCCACCCTGGTGATCTTAATAGAATGCCAGGGTGGTTAAATAATACCGAAGTACTAAATTAAATTCTAAAAATGACACCCAGTGTGTGTGTGGGGAGGTGCGCATAGGCTAACCGCACCTCCTGTGGCCTGGCGTCTGCCTCCGTTCACCCACTTCTGCTGCCGTTGTCCAGGTCCTTGTCAGAGTGGTCGCGCCCTTTGACCCAGACATACTGTGCTGTGCATGTGCAGTATGTCCTCTTGGGTGGCTTGTCACTGCGCTTGTCAGGAACCCAGTGTGCTGTGTATGCGCAGTATGTCCCCTTGGGTATCTTGTCACTGCGCTTGCCTGGAACCCAGTGTGCTGTACGCACGCACATGTGATGACGTATTCAGATCGGTCATAAGCCGCTCAAGTGGACATACTGCACATGCACAGCGCAGTATGTTGGGTCAAAGGGTGCCAACCGCTCTGACCAGGACCTGGACAATGGCAGCAATAGAAGGTGAATGGTGGCAGATGCTGGGCCACGGGAGGAGCAGTAAGCCTATGCGAAGCTCCCAACACACAGGGCGTCATTTTTATAATTAGGACTAAGGTCTCCTTAAAAATGTGAATGCAGATAACAGCATGTACAGACTAGAAGGAAAGAATGTCACACAGTTTGGAGTCTCTGGGGGTACTTCAGCTGGGTTCACACTCAGGCCAGATGCACAATGGTGCGTTTCATGGCATATCCTAAACAGATACGCCGTGCTCCACCACAGTGTCCCATAAGTGTTTCCACTCTGGAAATTCTAGTCCTTTGCATGCTGACACCATCGCTGGGCTGAAACATAGGGATAGATCAATGGGATTCTTCCTACCTAGCAACAGGGAGAATGCTCATTGGTCAACCACTAAACCAATGAGAATCCTCCCTTGTGCTATGGAGGATTCCCTTTGTTCTTCTGAAATCCAATGATAGCCCTATAGTTCTGCTGGCATTCCAATACCAGTGCTTGTCCCTGAGCCCAGCAGCAGTCAGCCGGTGGGGAACTTGGTGGCAGAGAAGACACAGCAGACAGGTTAGTAGGTGCAGCATGGAGGCTACATAACCTAGAGGGAATGGGCAGGATTGCACTGGTTCTGTGAGCATCTGCAGCCCCCATTCTGTTGCCAGTATAGCACATGCTCTTCTGCTCTGCTGGATCGGGGAGTTTTTAAGGTTAATGTGAATCTAGCCTTAGCCCCACTTACCTGACAACAGTGGGGGATGGTGGGATCTTCCTGTAGACAATCAAGGGAATGAAGAGGACCTGTACATCTCTCTGGTGGGTTTCTGCTATTGAACCCATCTGTAGGAAACACACATACACAATGACTGATGAAAAATGGGTGTTATGCACTAAACAACAGTAACAGGCTGCCTGTGCATGGCAGTTTTACCATTACTAATGTCAGGGGAGTACCATTCATTTACTCATTAGCACCACGCGTGTTACCATAGCAACACATGGTGCTAATGGGTTAAAGAACGGTGCTCTCTCTTTACCACTTCATAGCACATCAGGCCCATTGCCTTTATGTAATTATCAGGTGATGGGGATTTAGGTGGAGCCTCCATACTGCTCTCTTCTTTACAGGAAATGAGAGTCTGCTCTTACCTGGTGATGTGAGGGGCGGCTGATTCTCCACCATGGCGTCCTTGTAGAGGTCCTTGTGTCCTATATACTGCCACTCCTGCATGGAGAAACAGACAGGGACATCCTGATAAACATGATTATACAGTCACCACCCAGACACACCCCTTGTTGTTACTGAACAATGTCCCATAATTGCCAGCACTGCTCACCTCTCCTGTCAGCAGCTCCATCATCTTCCTGGTGACTTCCAGAATCTTCTGCTTGTTGCGTCTCTCAGATATAAGGAAGTGAGGTTTGGGCACCATGATGGTCACATAATCACCATACTTCAATGGAGGAAAACTCTGTATCAAAAGACCCACAATAATGTCACAACATCTCCCAGAATCCTCTTCATCACTCTAGTCAGGTGTTTTATGAATAGCGATAAGAGTTACTACTGTATGTCATGTGATCTCCCAGAATTCTCCTCACCTGTCCAGTCAGTAGATAGATGATCTCCAGGGTGAGATTGAATATCCTCTCAGTCATGTGACTCTGGTCCTTGTCCATTCTCAGTGATGTGGTCAAGTGATCCATACAGGATGCTCCTGCATTTTGATAGATAATAAGGGGAAGATAATCTAGACTGTACAGGTGTCAGTGGTGAAACCACCAATACAGAACTCCCCTCCCCACAGCACTCCCCATTGCTGTCACTGGTGGATGGTAGGGCATTCAGAGTATTGCAGGTAAGCATAAGATGTTGGTTTCTAGCTACCTGTGCACTATACTCTCCCACTTTCCTAATGCTTCCATGGCAGCACCTACGGGTTGTGGCCCCGCCCCCACCCCCTATAGGACAGGTAACTAGATACGTTTGAAGCACGCCCCCCACACCTCGTCTATAGTTTTCATCCTCGCCTCAGGACAGGTGGCAGATTTTCTTTGGGCACCTCTATCACATAGCTACCAGGATTAGCCTCTCCTGGCAGAGCTCATAGGCCCTAATAGGGTCTCAAAGCTGTTCCCCCCGTTCTGCTGGTCTTGGGGGGGGGGGGGGGGGGAGATGTGGCGTCCGAATGGGGCTGTCAGGTTGAGGGGTTAAATACTCCTCCTTAGGACGCCATGTCTAGTTAAGAGTGGCTCCGGCTAAATGCTGGGGGATGGCGCGGGCAGACTCTTACTGCCTCATAGAACGGGCTCACCTGCCTATTAGGCGTCTGGGCGCCGGAGCTGGACGCTGTGCGGCCGCATTAGACACCGGGCGGAGGCTCGAGAGGACTTCTCTCAGCGCAGGCAGCCGGAAGTGCGGCGCTGTGAAGGGGACGCTGGGCAGGCCCTCCTGACGTATTTAGGAGGGTGAATATGGCGTCTGGCGTCCTTGCCACTGCGGATGGCAGACGAACAGCACAGCAGCCGACACGAGCAGCAGAAGGCTCTCTCCCAACAGGTCAGTGCTTACAATCTTACCACAAGCGTTAGTCTGTCAGACCTGTACTGGGGGGAGGGGGGGGTCAGACCTGTACTGTAAGGAGACTTATCAGTGTATATCCTTCCATTTGCAGCCGCAATCAGGCTCAGGAATGGATCAGGAAGCGCCCACCACAGACCAGCAACAGTTTGATAGGTAAGGGTGCCCTAGGTGAGTATTTATTTTAGGTCATCAATGAGGCTGAAGATCTAAAGGCAATCAATTTGTCTCCTAACAGCCCCAGAAGATCGCAAGAGGAATCATCTAGCAAATCCAATTCGCATAAGAGGAGCGGCAGAAGCAAATCACCGAAAGAAAGAAGGCACAAGCAGCCCAAAAACTGTTGGGCATGCAGAAGTAACACACTACCGGACAAATTAGTATGTGGCAACCAGTGGCGGACACAGGCAGCAGTGGGCCCCTGTGCAAAATATCAATTGTGGGCCCCCCTGACCTGCGGCGCGCGAAGCGCGCCGCGCCCAAAAATGGGTGCAGCTACAACCTGCGGCGCGCGAAGCGCGCCGCGGCAAAAAATGGGCGTGGATAGAACCTGCGGCGCCGCGGCAAAAAATGGGCGTGGCAATGACCGGATAAGGGCGGAGCTAACTGTAATTTAAAGTGATCCCGGGGTGAGAGTGATATGGAGGCTGCCATATTTATTTCCTTTTAAACAATACTAGTTGCCTGGCGGCCCTGCTGATCTATTTGGCTGCAGTAATAAACTGAATTACACCAGCAACAAGCATGCAGCTTAATCTTCTCAGTTCTGACAATATTGTCAGAAACCCCTGACCTGCTGCATGCTTGTTCAGGGTCTATGGTTGAAAGAATAAGAGGCAGAGGACCAGAACGGCAACCAGGCAACTGGTATTGCTTAAAAGGAGAGAAATATGGCAGCCTCAATATTATTCTCACCTCAGGTTCCCTTGAAAAGTGCAACGCAAAGACAGTGGGCCCAAGTTTTGGTGACCCTTTCCCCAGAAAATTCACATAATTGTGCAGGTTTTCTCAAGAAAATACACATAATGTGAGCAGATTTGCCCAGAAAATACATTCAATCATGTCGGCAGATTTGCCCAGAAAATACGTGCAATGATGTCGGCAGATATGCCCAGAAAATACGTGCAATCATGTCGGCAGATATGCCCAGAAAATACGTGCAATCATGTCGGCAGATATGCCCAGAAAATACGTGCAATCATGTCGGCAGATATGCCCAGAAAATACGTGCAATCATGTCGGCAGATATGCCCAGAAAATACGTGCAATCATGTCGGCAGATATGCCCAGAAAATACGTGCAATCATGTCGGCAGATATGCCCAGAAAATACGTGCAATCATGTCGGCAGATATGCCCAGAAAATACGTGCAATCATGTCGGCAGATATGCCCAGAAAATACGTGCAATCATGTCGGCAGATATGCCCAGAAAATACGTGCAATCATGTCGGCAGATATGCCCAGAAAATACGTGCAATCATGTCGGCAGATATGCCCAGAAAATACGTGCAATCATGTCGGCAGATATGCCCAGAAAATACGTGCAATCATGTCGGCAGATATGCCCAGAAAATACGTGCAATCATGTCGGCAGATATGCCCAGAAAATACGTGCAATCATGTCGGCAGATATGCCCAGAAAATACGTGCAATCATGTCGGCAGATATGCCCAGAAAATACCTGCAATCATGTCGGCAGATATGCCCAGAAAATACGTGCAATCATGTCGGCAGATTTGCCCAGAAAACACATGCAATCATGTAGCAAATTTGCCCAGAACATACATGCAATCATGTGGCAGACCTGCCCAGAACATACACGCAATCATGTGGCAGACCTGCCCAGAACATACACGCAATCATGTGGCAGACCTGCCCAGAACATACACCTGCTAAAATAAATAATAAAAAAAAAACATTTACTCACCTGCAGCAGCAGACCACCTGTCCCAGCCTCCATCCGGCGCGCAGCTCCCATGGGTGGTTGGGTGGATAGGTAGCCTGGTGGGTAGGTAGGCAGCCGGGTGGGTAGGTAGGTAGCCCTTAGCCGGGTGGGTAAGTAGCCTGGTGGGTGGCTGGGTAGCCGGGTGGGTAGCCTGGTGGGTGGCTGGGTAGGCGGGTGGGTAGGTAGCCTGGTGGGTGGGTAGGTGGGTGGTTAGGTAGCTGGGTGGGTGGGTAGGTAGCCTGGTGGGTTGGTAGGTAGCCGGGTGGGTAGGTAGGTAGGTAGCCTGGTGGGTAGGTAGGTAGCCGGGTGGGTGTGTAGGTAGCCGGGTGGGTGGTTAGGTAGCCGGGTGGGTGGTTAGGTAGCCGGGTGGGTAGGTAGGTAGCCGGGTGGGTAGGTAGGTAGCCGGGTGGGTAGGTAGCCGGGTGGGTGGGTAGGTAGCCAGGTAGATAGCCGGCAGGGTGGTTAGGTAGCCGGGTGGGTAGGTAGCCAGGTAGATAGCCGGCAGGGTGGTTAGGTACCCGGGTGGGTAGCTAGGTAGCCGGGTGGGTAGGTAGCCGGGTGGGTAGGTAGCCAGGTAGATAGCCGGCAGGGTGGTTAGTTAGCCGGGTGGGTAGGTAGCCGGGTGGGTGGGTAGGTAGCCGGGTGGGTGGGTAGGTATCCGGGTGGGTAGGTAGCCGGGTGGGTGGGTAGGTAGCCGGGTGGGTGGTTAGGTAGCCGGGTGGGTAGGTAGGTAGCCGGGTGGGTAGGTAGGTATCCGGGTGGGTAGGTAGGTATCCGGGTGGGTGGGTAGGTAGCCAGGTAGATAGCCGGCAGGGTGGTTAGGTAGCCGGGTGGGTAGCTAGGTAGCCGGGTGGGTAGGTAGCCGGGTGGGTAGGTAGCCAGGTAGATAGCCGGCAGGGTGGTTAGGTAGCCGGGTGGGTAGGTAGCCGGGTGGGTGGGTAGGTAGCCGGGTGGGTAGGTAGGTATCCGGGTGGGTAGGTAGCCGGGTGGGTGGGTAGGTAGCCGGGTGGGTGGGTAGGTAGCCGGGTGGGTGGGTAGGTAGCCAGCAGGGTGGGTAGGTAGCCGGGTGGGTAGGTAGCCAGGTAGATAGCCGGCAGGGTGGTTAGGTAGCCGGGTGGGTAGCTAGGTAGCCGGGTGGGTAGGTAGCCAGGTAGATAGCCGGCAGGGTGGTTAGGTAGCCGGGTGGGTAGCTAGGTAGCCGGGTGGGTAGGTAGCCGGCAGGGTGGTTAGGTAGCCGGGTGGGTAGCTAGGTAGCCGGGTGGGTAGGTAGCCGGGTGGGTAGGTAGCCAGGTAGATAGCCGGCAGGGTGGTTAGGTAGCCGGGTGGGTAGCTAGGTAGCCGGGTGGGTAGGTAGCCAGGTAGATAGCCGGCAGGGTGGTCAGGTAGCCGGGTGGGTAGCTAGGTAGCCGGGTGGGTAGGTAGCCAGGTAGGTAGCCGGCAGGGTGGTTAGGTAGCCGGGTGGGTAGCTAGGTAGCCGGGTGGGTAGGTAGCCGGGTGGGTAGGTAGCCAGGTAGATAGCCGGCAGGGTGGTCAGGTAGCCGGGTGGGTAGCTAGGTAGCCGGGTGGGTAGGTAGCCAGGTAGGTAGCCGGCAGGGTGGTTAGGTAGCCGGGTGGGTAGCTAGGTAGCCGGGTGGGTAGGTAGCCGGGTGGGTAGGTAGCCAGGTAGATAGCCGGCAGGGTGGTTAGGTAGCCGGGTGGGTAGGTAGCCAGGTAGATAGCCGGCAGGGTGGTTAGGTAGCCGGGTGGGTAGCTAGGTAGCCGGGTGGGTGGGTAGGTAGCCTGGTTAGGTAGCCGGGTAGGTAGCCGGGTGGATGGTTAGGTAGCGGGGTAGGTAGCCGGGTGGGTGGGTAAGGTAGCCGGGTGGGTAGCTATCCGGGTGGGGGGCCCGACTCCTATCCTCCCTCACTCACCTCGGGGCCCCCCTCCCGGTATGCGCTGCAGCCGGCGGGAGAGCAGAAAATACAG
Source organism: Hyperolius riggenbachi (assembly GCF_040937935.1). Taxonomy (NCBI): domain Eukaryota; kingdom Metazoa; phylum Chordata; class Amphibia; order Anura; family Hyperoliidae; genus Hyperolius; species Hyperolius riggenbachi. The sequence continues at coordinate 243,394,248 of NC_090655.1, read as the reverse complement.
GAAGTCTCCGGCCGGGGCTGCAGCAGACGCTAGAGGCAGCTGCTGCTTAGTTTCCGATATGTCTCCAAAGTTGGAGACCAAGCGGCAGCTGCCGCCCCGGCCGGAGACTTCTTGTATTTTCCGCTCTCCCGCCGCATGAGGGGGGGGGGGGGGGCGAGGTGAGGGGGGAGGACAGGAGTTGGGCCCCCCAGGTTAAAAAAAAAAAAAAAAAAAAAAAAAAAAACCTGCAATACTTAATGGGCCCCTGAAGCAGCAGAACTTCAGGGGCCCTCGTGCGGCGGCACGGCCTGCACGGCCGTATGTCCGCCACTGGTGGCAACTGCTTCAGTCAGATGGCCACGGAATGACAGCCGGTGGAAGTGTCACACTTGATACAGCGAGCAGTGCAAGAGTCGATGTCACAATTCATAGCAACTTTACCTCAGCAGATACCTGGCCCATCCTCGCAACCGGGCCCTTCCAGCTCGAAAGAGGAGGACGTTACCATAATTGAAGACGAATTAACCGGAGCTGATGAGGAAGTCGGATTCGATTTCGCTTTAGTAGAACCGTATGTGAGAGCGGTCCGGCAAGCGATCGAATGGGAGGATGAGGAAACAGACGCAGTTAGAGACGCTAAACAGAAAAGAACATATTTTAAACATTTAAAAAAGAAGAGCACTACCTTCCCATTCATGGAGGAAATTAGCGAACTCATTAATGAGGAATGGACCAAAACAGAAAAGAAGATAGCCCTCAACAATCGAATTTCAAAGCTATACCCATTAACGGAAGAGCAGGCAAAGCAATTTGATACAGTTCCGACGGTGGACGCCTCAGTCATCAGACTGGCAAGGCACGTGACACTACTAATTGAGGACGCGGTTGCCTTCAGGGATCCTATCGAGAGAAAAATGGATCAAGATCTAAAGAAGAATTACACACTCTCAGGAGGTGCCTTCAAGCATGGACACAGAACATAGAAGAAGCTATTACACGGGATACAGACAAACAGACACTAATTAACTCACTACAGGAGTTCAAATTAACCGCAGACTTTGTTGGTGAGGCGGCGGTGGATATTATCAGGTCTACGTCAAGAGCAATGCTAAGTTTGTCACGGTGCGTCGCGCTTTATGGCTGAGATCCTGGTCGGCTGATCCCACATCCAAACAAAACTGGTGCAAGATATCGTTTGACGGTAGAAACTTGTTTGGGGAAAAAATGGACTCTGCCATAACCCGGGTAACAGGCGGTAAATCCGGCCTCATTCCCTAGGACAGAAGAAATAAAAAGCCATACAACAGTCAGCAGACAAAATACCAGCAGACTAGATTCCGCAACGCAAGATCTTATAGGCCGGGAAGAGAGTTCAAGAAAAATTGGCAGGGTAGTCAGGCCACTCTGCAGAAGCTGAACAAACAAAGGGCCACAACTTCTTCAACCAATGCGCCCAAGGGCTTTTGATGGTGTGTCCGCTCAGGCATGTCCTGTGGGGGGAAGGCTACGCTTTTTCGGACATGTCTGGGCGGAACATGTTCACAATCCCTGGGTGTTGCGAACAATCACCAACGGACATCGTTGGAGCTTGCAGGAGGACCCGCCGGACAATCACTTTGTTCCAATTACAATACCAAGGTCAACGGAAAGACAACAGATCCTAATAAGTTATGTACAGGACATAATACTAAAGAGGGCAGTAACGACAGTACCCAAAGAGGAGGAGAGGAAAGGAATATACTTGCCCCTCTTCTTTGTGAAAAATAAAACCGGGGAACTAAGACCAGTACTAGATCTGAGACTTTTGAACCAGCACATAAGACTCCACCACTTCAAGATGGAATCTCTACAAACAGTACTCTTGGTCACACAGATATCAGACTGGATGTTGTCCATCGACTTGGAAGATGCATATTTGCATATTCCTATCCACCAGAAGTTTCAACGGTTTCTCCGGTTTCCTATAGGAGACTTACACCTCCAATTTACTTGCCTGCCATTCGGCATAAACACTGCCCCGAGGACATTTACCAAGGTTCTAGTCCAGATAGGTCTTGTAGACAAAGAAGGGCTACTAAGACTCCACCACTATCTGGACGATATAATTCTACTATCACAGAGTCATCATGCGATTCAACAACAGAAGTACATTCTCATACAAAAGTTACAGGAATTCGGCTGGCTAATAAGTTGGAGGAAATCACAACTACAGCCAACGCAGGATGTGATATTTCTGGGTGCAAGAATTCAGACACAGCTAAATGCGGTGAGACTTCCAGAAGACAAGATGGAGAGAATAATAGGAATAGTACAGAAGGCGATTCCAAGAGAACATATGATAGCGAGAGACTGCATGAGCCTGTTAGGTACGCTAACATCCACGATATCCATGGTGAAATGGGCCCAGTGGCACACAAGAGCGTTTCAGTGGGGCTTCCTGAATCAATACGACAATGTCAATTTGCACCAGCAGATTCAAATCACAAGACATATGAGAGACAGTCTCAGATGGTGGACAGATCCTGTCAAGTTGAGCAGATACTTACCCATACTGGAACAGAACAGATTAATCATCACGACGGACGCCAGCCAGAGGGGCTGGGGTGCCCACTCCCCGACCCAGGTAGTGCAGGGCACCTGGGAGGACAAGACAACTCATCTACCTGCCAATGTACTGGAGTTAAGAGCAGCATACAGGGCAATCCGAATACTACTGCCAGAATTGAAGAACAGGTCCATACTAATCAAGATGGACAACAGGACGGCCGTTGCTTACATCAGCAAGCAAGGCGTAACAAGGAGTGTGAGACTTCTTCAGGAGACAGCTCAAATTATGTCACTAGCTGAGACACATTTACAGACTCTGACAGCCTGTTATATACCAGGGAAGCAGAACATCACAGCGGATTATTTGAGCCGCCAAACAATAGACAACAACGAGTGGTCATTGGTCCAGAACACCTACCTACAGATCTGCAGGAGGTGGGGATCCCCAGAGATAGATGTAATGGCATCTCCCCACAACAGCAAATGCAGGAGATTTATATCCAGATACCATCACCACCTAGCGAAATCAGTGGATGCAATTACTTCACCCTGGAACTTCAACCTGGGATATGTTTTCCCCCCCATACCGATGATTTCCAGACTCCTGAGATGCCTACGTCAGGAACCAGTTACCATGATAGCAATAATACCATTTTGGGCACACAGGCCTTGGTTTCCTTTCCTATGGGACATGAAGATGCAGCCTCCTTGGAGACTCACGAGATCGCAGTGTCTACTAGTACAGGGGCCCATATGCCATCCGAACCCGGACAAACTGAATTTGACGGCATGGCTGTTGAGGGGGAGAGGTTCAGGCAAGCCGGATGTTCAGAGGAGGTAATTAACACCCTTTTGCAGTCTAGAAAGGTGTCAACAAATAGGACATACCATAGGATATGGAACAGATACATGAAGTTCGCAAAGACCAAGGGCTTCCATCCAAACACTCCGCAGGCTTGCCACATCCTCGGTTTCCTCCAAACCGGACTCGACAAACAACTCAGCTACTCGTCCCTGAAGGTACAGGTGACAGCCATATCAGCGCTAACGGAAGTTAGATGGGCACAGAACCCACTCGTAGTTCAGTTTATGAAGGGGGTGATGAAGCTGAGACCACCAACAAAAGCAGTGTTCCCTAGTTGGGATCTACCAACAGTACTAAACACCTCAGCGGACTCCCCGTTTGAGCCGTTAGAATCATGCACGTTATGGGATCTTACACTGAAAGCGGTGTTCCTCACTGCGGTTGATTCAGCAAGAAGAGTGTCCGAATTGTAGGCTATCGGGATTAAGGAACATTCCCTCACGTTTTTTCCGGACAGAGTATTAATAAGACCTATGCAACATTTCATACCGAAAGTAGCGTCAACATACCACTTTAATCAAGACTGGACGCTTCCAACTTTTCAGGAGACTGGATCACAAACTCCCCATAAACTGGACGTTGGTCGAACCCTCAAGCAATACCTTGCTGTTACAGAGCAGTTTCGGAAATCCGACAGACTCTTTATAATACCAACAGGTTTAGGAAGGGGGAATCTGCCTCATCTAGAACTATCTCAGCTTGGATAGTGAAGGCTATTGTCGCAGCATACAGGGCTGTCAAACTGGATCCACCACAACAGTTAAGGGCACATTCTACCAGATCGGTAGCGACCTCTTGGGCAGCATACACGAAGGTGCCAGCAGACAAAATTTGTCAAGCAGCAAATTGGAGAACAATCCATACCTTCATGCAACACTATAAAGTCGATCCAGCCGTGAACTCAACGGTTGAATTCGGCAAGGCAGTGTTAGCTGCGCAACAGATGATGGACTGAATATTTGTCTAGTTATTGTAAATAAAGTGTTTTGAGTGCATCAGAAAATCTAGTCCCCCCCTTTTTTATTTCACACGTTTTCCTAGTTAGATCCCGTAGGTGCTGCCATGGAAGCATTAGGAAAACGGATAATTGTATACTCATCTACCGGTAATTTTCCTTTCCTGATGCGTCTATGGCAGCACAGAGCACCCACCCATGCCTCGGCGAGTCCGAAAAGAACGAGACGAGGTGTGGGGGGCGTGCTTTAAACTTATCTAGTTACCTGTCCTATAGGGGGTGGGGGCGGGGCCACAACCCGTAGGTGCTGCCATGGACGCATCAGGAAAGGAAAATTACCGGTAGGTAGGTATACAATTTTCCGTTATAACACCTCCCACATGGTGCTAATGGGTTAACGAACGGTGCTCACTCTGCGTTAGTACTCTATCATTTTATAGCACATCAGGCCCATTGCCTTTGTGTGTTTATCAGATGATGGGGGATTTAGGTGGGCCCTTCGTATTGCTCTCTCCTTTACAAGAAATTAAAGTCTTCTCTCACCTGGTGATGTGAGGGCCAGCTGATTCTCCACCATGGCGTCCTTGTATCCTCCTAAACACTGCCACTCCTGCATGAAGAAACCAACAGGGACATCCTGATAAACATGATGATACAGTCACCACCCAGACACACCCCTTGTTGTTACTGAACAATGTCCCATAATTGTCAACACTGCTCACCTCTCCTGTCAGCAGCTCCATCATCTTCCTGGTGACTTCCAGAATCTTCTGTTTGTTGTGTCTCTCAGATATAAGGGAGTGAGGTTTTGGCACCAGGATGGTCACATAATCACCAGACTTCAATGGAGGAAAACTCTGTATCAAAAGACCCACAATAATGTCACATGATCTCCCAGAATCCTTTTCACCCCTCTAGTCAGGTGTGCATTTTATGAACAGAAATAAGAGTTACTACTGTATGTCATGTGACCTCCCAGAATCGTCCTCACCTCTCCAGTCAGTAGATAGATGATCTCCAGGGTGAGATTGAATATCCTCTCATTCATGTGACTCTGGTCCTTGTCCATTCTCAGTGATGTGGTCAAGTGATCCATACAGGATGCTCCTGCATTTTGATAGATAATAAGGGGAAGATAATCTAGATTGTACAGGTGTCAGTGGTGAAACCACCAATACACAACCCCCCTCCCCACAGCACTCCCCACTGCTGTCACTGGTGGATGATAGGGCATTCAGAGTATTGCCGGTAAGTATAAAATGTTGGTTTCTAGCTACCTGTGCACTATACTCTCCCACTATATCACCTCCCACTGTTACCATTCCTGTGATGTCACAGCAAGCCTGGTAGTGGCTGATGGATGAGGATATGAGGAGAGAAGAGACAGAGACTGAGGCTAATAGGAGCAGAGGACTGGAGCACACTGTGACAGGTAGCCATAAACCAATAGAATTCCTTCCTTTTACTATGATACATGGAGGTGGAGGAAGGGAGCAATACTGGAGTGTAAACATGGTTATACTGGGGAGAAATAGCATTACTGGGGTGGGGGACATGAGATACTAGAGGATAATGGCAATGCTGGGGGCACACAGAAGGGACATAGCTATACTGGGGTTAGAAATAGCATTACTGTGGTGGGGGGACATTATATACTTGAGGATAATGGCAATTCTTGGGGACACAGAAGGGACATGGCTATACTGGAGTTAGAAATAGCATTACTGGGGTGTGGGAACATCAGACACTGGAGGATGATGGTAATGCTTGGGGTACACAGAAGGAACATGGCTATGCTGGGGAAGAAATAGTATTACTGGGGTGGGGGAACATTAGATACTGGAGGATAAAGGCAATGCTGGGGGACATGGCTATACTGGGGGGAGGGGGTGGCATTATTAGAGTGGGTTAAGGAAAATCATTACATGCTGGAGGCTAATGGCAATGCTGGACAGGGGGTGGCATGGCTGACCCCGTGTGGGGGAGTTACAGGGGGGGGGGGATGGCTGACTGGACGTGTATGTTGTTTTGGCTCTGTGATGTGACTGAGCTGAAGTAATAGTAAGATGAGATAACAACCATAATCCATGGCACATTTGGGAGGATGGGGCGCTAAAAAACCTGGCAAACACAACAGTTATATAAAAGTCTCTTGTATCGAAATTACTTCAAGGGAGGATAATGACAGGATTGTGACAGGTGTACTATGGCCGCCTCTGTAACAAAGTATGTCCACCCCGACCTCTGCTCTGCTCTATATATAACAAGAATCACACAATTACCTCTTGCAGCAATATGTTTTCTTCACTTCCTGAGACTTCTCTTCCTGGTGTGTTACATCACTTCCTGTCTATGGGTTACATCACTTCCTCCTTTGTGATCAATTCAAGGGTGATCTAAGCCCTCATGCTGCGACCTGCTGTGCTTCAAGTTTGTGTTCTGTTTCAAGTCATTGGGAATAGCATTTAGATGCGGAATGCTAATCCATAGTGAGATCAAACTGAGAGGCTGCATTGTACACAGAGAGGCTGCATTATACACTTAGAAGCTGCATTATAAAAGTGAACTGCTTTTCTTTTTTTGTAAGGATGCAAGTCAGCATGGTCTGAGAGGTCATGCTGGCTGGGACTCCACAGGTTTTGTTAGTGCATCCTGGCTCCAGTCCTTCACAAGGGTTAAAAAACAATGAAGGGGAGGAAGCCAAAGGACAGGATGCAGCTTGATGTGCGGTGGAAAGTGACCTTAGGTCACAGTTTATATGCCAGGCTATCAGCTCAGGCAGCGGCTCCCTCCATTCAGTAGTTTTGCCTGTGTGTCTTACAGCAGCCATGACTTCCATGCTCTCTATTGCACAGTTGCTGGCTGCGTCTTTCTGATGATGAGACGCACTATGACCTGGAAGGGAGGAAGTGAGTGATGGCCTGATCACTGCCTACTCCTGTAGTGGTGCAGCCTGACAGGAGTGCAATACTCGCAGACAGTGGCCAAGTTTCCTGCCAGTTATCTGCATAATTCACAAGTGTTACACAGACGTGGCTGTGCAAAACATCCATACATGTAATGCAATCAAAACACACTTGTTGTATCTGGATTAGGGATGAAAAGTGGTCACAGTGCTTTTGATTGCATCAAATGAGGATCCCCAGAGCAGGGCGTAGCTTAGGCGAAAAGGGGGCATGACCTTGGGCTGGCCCAGAGGTGATCAAAACCTGGAATCCATAGTTCCACAAAATGTTGATAAAAGGTGGAGTGTCCTGGGTGGCCAGGGTGCAATATAAGCAGGAGGAGGCAGGAAATAGCCCTTTTTCAGACATGAGCAAAGTAGTCCCACCCTGCCCAGTGGCGTTCTTACCAGTGGGCGCAGGGGGGGGGGGGGGGTATGGTGCCACAGGTGACTGACAGCCAGGGGGGGAAGAGCAGTGCTAGAAGGAGGGGTGACAGGGAGAGCGGCGGGGAGGGGGGAAATATCCCCCTCCCTCACCTAGGTCCCCTCCTTCTGCCTCTCTTCCCCTCCAAAATGACAGCTGGGGAAGCAAACAGGCAGGGCGGGCGGAGAATACTCACTTCACCTCTGCGTTCCAGCGGCTGCTATGCGGAAGTGAAGTGAGTAATCTCCGCCCGCCCTGCCTGTTTGCTGCCCACTGCCGCCGCTGTCGTTTTGGAGGGGAAGAGAGGCAGAAGGAGGGGACCCAGGTGAGGGAGGGGAATATGTCCCCCCTCCCCGCCGCTGTCCCTGTCACCACTCCTTCTAGCTACTAGTGATGGGAATTCTGGCTCTTCTCAGAATCGTCTCTTCTGAATCGGCTCCCATTAAAGAGACGGCTCTTACAGCTCTCAATCGGCTCTTCATTAAATATCACTGGACACCACTCAGAATCGGAGTAAAAGCCCCGCCCCCGTCTCCATGACAACTCCAGACTGCTTCGCTGACTGGGGCAATCCCTCCTGCTACTGCTCTGCTCTGCCCCATACACTCCTACAAGCTGCAACTACAGGACTACATCTCCCAGCATGCCTCAGCGCCCTTTATTACACAGCAAATCAGAGCTGTGTGGGGCGGCTGAGGCATCGGCTCTTTTAAAACTGAGAGCCGGCTCTTGTCGTTCACAGCAAAGAGCCGGCTCTTAGAGCCGGCTTGTTCGCGAACGACCCATCACTACTAGCTACACTGGGTGGTCCACTATACTAACTACACTGGGTGGTCCACTATACTAGCTACACTGGGTGGTCCACTATACTAGCTACACTGGGGGGGCCACTATACTAGCTACACTGGGGGCCACTATACTACCTATACTGGGGGCAGCTATACGGGGGGGCACTATACTGGGGGCCACTATACTAGCTACACTGGGGGCCACTTTACTAGCTCCGTTGGGGCCACTATACTAGCTACACTGGGGGAAGCTATACTACCTACACTGGGGGCCACTATACTAGCTAAACTGGGGGCCACTATACTACCTATACTGGGGCAGCTATACGGGGGGCACTATACTAGCTACACTGGGGGCAACTTTACTAGCTAGCTTGGGGCCACTATACTACCTAAACTGGGGGCCACTATACTACCTAAACTGGGGGCCACTATACTACCTAAACTGAGGGCCACTATACTACCTAAACTGAGGGCCACTACACTACCTAAACTGGGGGCCTCTATACTAGCTCTACTGGGGGAAGCTATACTACCTATCTTGAGGGTAGCTATGCTGGGGGAACTATACTAGCTCCACTGGGGGAAGCTATACTACTTACAGTGGGGGCACACTATACTACCTATCTTGGGGGTAGCTATACTGGGGGCCACTTTACTAGCTACACTGGGGGCAGCAGCACTACCTACAATGGGGGCAGCAGCTATGCTGCCTATCCTGGGGACAGCTATACTAGCTATACTGGGGGCAGCTATATTGGGGCAACTATACTACCTTATAACCTATATATATATATATATATATATATATATATATATATATATATATATATATATATATATATATATATATATATACCTCATAACCAATCCAAGTTAATTGGAGGGCGGCTGGGGGCACACTATAAGGACACAGAGGCTGGTGATAGTATGCAGAATGTGCCTCTTTGTCCTATATGAATTGCAGAAACCCACCTTTGGCTCTCTTTAGGGCCCGTTTCCATTATCGCGAATCTGCATGCGTTTTCTGCACACAGATTCACATAACCAATACAAGTTAATTAGCCTGTTTCCACTTGTCAGGACAACAGCGTGTTTTTTTGTACAGGAAATATCTGCACAGCAGAGCCATCAGAATTCACACACCGCCTTGTGCATGCAATGTAATTAATAGGAAATTTGCATGCGTTTTCGCTATGCGAATTTTCCATGCGAATTTTCCATGCACATTTGCGTGCATTTTCACATAAATTCAATGTAACGGCCGTTTCGACTAGTGCGGTGCGATTTCTATGTGGAAAAAGCATAAACGAATTCACATGTGCATGCAAATGTGTATGCAAATTCGCATGCGTTTTCGCGTTCCTGTATAAGGATGCGAATTTAACTATATCAATGCCTGTGTGCTTTTACATTTATTATTAGGTATGTGAATCTGCATGCATATTCCCTGTAGTGGAAACGGGCCCTAAAAGCACACAGGCGCTGACATGGTTAAATTCACATACATACTAACATATGCGAAAACGTGCGAATTGCGTTTTTGCTGCAGATTTCTGCACACAGATTCGCATAACCAATACAAGTTAATTAGCCTGTTTCCACTTGTCAGAACAACAGAGTGTTTTTCTATACAGGAAAAATCTGCACAGCAGAGCCATCAGAATTCGCACACCGCCTTGTGCATGCAATGTAATTAATAGGAAATTCGCATGCGTTTTCGCCATGCGAATTTTCCATGCAAATTCGCGTACGTTTTCATATAAAATCAATGTAAGGGCCGTTTCGACTAGTACGGTGCAATTTCTATGTGGAAAACGCATAAATGAATTCACATGCGCATGCAAATTTGTATGGAAATTTGCATGCGAATTCGCATGTGTTTTCGCGTTCCTGTATAAGGATGCGAATTTAACTATATCAGTGCCTGTGTGCCCTTACATTTATTATTAGGTATGCGAATCTGCATGCATAAAACGTATGCAGATTCGCTGTAGTGGAAACGGCCCTAAAAGCACACAGGTACTGACATGGTTAAAATTCGCATACTTACTAACATACGCGAAAACGTGCGCATATTCGCTTCTGCATGCGATTCTGTATTTTGGCTAAGGTCCATCTGACCACAGACTTATGGTCTTCGAAACACTAGCAGAGAAGGTACATAACCTTCCCGGACCACTGGGTAAATACGGTGGGGAAAGAAGGACTGACTGGCTGCCTGTCAAGTGGAGTCTGTGCCACCACTAATGTGCAGCCAGGCCAGCCACTTCTTCTCCTACTCTTCATCCTCTGCAGTCTCTTCCTCGGTTGAGTCCTCCTCTTCCGCTGCACATTTCTCTTCCACCATGGCCTCCAAGCTCCCCAGAGTCTGTCCCACTGTGCAGGTGCAATGGTTTCATGCTGTGTTGCGGATGTTGTCTCTGGAAACAGAGGCCCAGGAGTGGCTGACAGCACAAAACCTCAGTATTGAGGTTTCGTGTACGACAATGGTACCAATCTGTTGACTGCATTGAAAAGTGTCCGAATGACTCATGCCATGTATGGCATACATAAACTATTAACCACTTGCCGACCAGTGGCTTTCTGGCTCATCTGTGCTGCGTAGGCTCTCCAGCCCGCAGCACAGATCAGGTTTTAGCCAGGGCGATCAGACTTACCCCCCTTTTTCCCCACTAGGGGGATGTCCTGCTGGGGGGGGGTCTGATCTCCGCCGGCTCTCTGCACTTTGCGGGGGGGGGCTCTTCAAAGCCCCCCTCAGCAGCGTTTTCAGCGCTCCGTCCCTCTCCCTCCCCCTCTGAGCTGCGCAGGACGGATATCCATCCTGCGCATTGTAGGATAGGCTTCAGCCTATCAAATGACGGCAATCCCCGGCCAATCAGAGGCCGGGGATCGCCGATCTGCCTTACGGCGCTGCTGCGCAGCAGCGCCGTATGATGTAAACAGCGGGGATTTCTTCCCCACGTGTTTACATTTTGCCGGCGAGCCGCGATCGGCGGCTCTCCGGCTGTTCACGGAGACAGCCTCCGTGAACGGACATGGAAGTTTCCATGGAAACTTGCAGACGACCAGTTTACGCCAATCAGCGTTAGCTGGTCGTCAAGAGGTTAAAGAAGAGAAAAGAAAGCCCCCATGGCAAGCACCACTTGAAAAAATACAAAATATTTTATTCAACAATTTCAACATCTGATAATAAAGACATAATGAGATTCAACATAATGAAATAAAATCAATTAAAACAAACGGCAAGAACTAATCCCTGCTGCCAGAAATCAATCATAAACACATATGATAAATGGTATATTAATCTAGCATCCAATAGTAATAAATCAATGATGGCTAATAATAATAAAGTCATACCAGCATGGTGGGCATCTATCAAAAAGCCTTCTCAGTCATGTATGGCACACATGTTCTTAGTCATGTATGGCACACATGTTGAATCAGATTGTGCAATGTTTCGCGGACATGCATTCAGGATTCCCGGACATCCTGAAGCAGGCCAGGAAAGTGGCTGGACATTTCCGATGATGCTACAAGGTCATGACTCACCTTACTAAGCTTCAGCGGCAGTACAAAATGCCATGAGACACCTTATAGGTGAAAGCCCCACCAGATGGAATTCGACTTTGCTCATGTTGGATCATCTGTACCAGCAGCAATGTGCTGTTAATGAGTATCTGTGTGCATTGGCTGTTAGGACAGTCTCTGAGGAGGTGGGTTATTTTTACCTACCAATTTACTCAAATGTATGTAAATTTGTATGCAAATATATGCAACTTAAAATTGGACCAATCAATTTAAACCTGGGTGGGACTTGATTGGTCCATTTTCAAACTGCATATATTTGCATACACATTTTTTACATACATTTGCATAAACTCATAAGTATTTGCGTATCATTGATCACCCCTAGTGCTCATCTGCGATGCCTGCATTTTGAGGAGACCACTAATCTGGTCAGTCACAGTGACATCATGCCTTACATCTTTTTTCTGGAGCGTGCAGCGTGTTGTGTCCTTGGCCAGGCCATGGATGAGCTGGAGTGTGAAGAGGAAGATGAGTTCATGCTGTCTCCACTTGAAGAGGGGCCATTGTCATTGGCTGTACATGGGCAGAGGGAGGAGTCTGAAGAGTAGTCAGAGGAGGAGGATGGTGGCTATGGTGGTGAGGGAAAGCAAGAAAAGCAGGTTCCCCGTGGGCTGCTCACCTGTTAGAGGGCCCTAGTTTTGTACGTAGTTGGGGAGACTGCTGGTGTGCAAAGTGATACAAGAGGTCATATCATCTGGTGGACTAGGTAGGTTCAAACAGATAGAGGAAGAGACCTAGTTATAGTACCTAGATATTAACATGAAACAATAACACTAAACAGAACAAAACATATATTCGTTGGTCCAAATTCTGAACTTTCTAGGTATGTTGCTACTACTCCAAAAAAGACCTATCTTCATTCTTGTAGTTTACAATATATTAGTTCCCCATCCATGACTCTGGAATGTTAAAACTATATATACCCCCCGACATTCTATTTCTGATTTTTTTTTGCTCCATAAGTAGGTTTCTCGTGACTATGTATTTCAGCTGTACAATACAAATTTGGTCTACTGATTTCCAGTTGGAGGAGATCAATGAGAGAGCTGTGAGAAGAGTATGAGCTATTTGAGGTCTAATTTGTTTAGGGAGTTCCTCTAATCCCACCAATAGTACAGCCAATTGAGGGGAGAGTTTGAAATTATATTTAAAAAATCTTATCAAGGCCTCGACTTGTTTCCAAAAAGCAAAAATGAATGGGCACTCCCAAAACATATGTAATAACGTTCCTCGAGCAGAAAGACAGTGCCAACATAGAGGAGATCTACCGACCGAGAAGGATGCCAGCCTCCTTGGGGTATAATACCATCGGTATAGGAGTTTGCGGGATTGCTCCCAATGGGAATTGCATTTAGATAGTTTTAAAATCATAGTAGTTGCAGAAATAATCTGTTTGAGTGATATCTGAGTATTAAGTTCATTGGACCAGCTGAGAGCAAGCCGTTTAAGAGGGGAGCATGTGGTCATGTGGAAAGTTTCATACCATGTCAATATATCTCCTCTATGCGAACCTTTGAAGTTTAATAAAGTAAGTATCTGGGCAGGCAATTGAGGTATCTGTATATTATGGGTTTTGATCAGATGGAATATTCTGTGGTAGGTGAAAAGTTGGGATTGAGGAAGCATAAATTCTGTCTGGAGACCTGCAAAGGATTTAATTGTGGGACTATAGAAAAAAACATAAGCAAAAGCGGTGCCAGTAACAGTCCCCCGCCTGCAGGGCGATTTCATGCTAAAGGTGAGGTAGCGATCATGTCCGATATGAGATCCATCTTCTGCACAAAGCCTCAACAGGGTGCTTCTGGATCCATCCTCAGGTAACCAGCAGGTATCCGGCTACCTTGGGTTAATGATTAGTGCTGCTCATACCAAGTAGCTACTAGTATGTAGCTACTCAGAATCTAAATTAAAATTAGACAGCGATGACGAAGGGAGATGGGGTGTTAACTTACCTGTGCCGCCTGGATCCAAAAAGCTCCACTTGCGTTCCACATCAATCTCCACGTTACTTCGATGCTTCCTCCTTCAACCCAGAAGGAAAAAGAGTGGGAGTGATGTGGAATGCAAGTGGAGTGCATCGAATCCAGGAGGCAGCACGGTAAAGTTAACCCCTTCTCTCCCGTGGTCAGCGCTGGCTAATTTCAATTCTATTTCCGAGTAGCTACGTAATCGAAGCTACTCGGTATGAGCAGCACTATTAATGATCACTGTGAACAGTCTGAGGACTGAGGGGCCTCTGGACTTCTGGGTGTGTAGGCTTGACCTGTGGCCAGAGCTGTGGCAATTTGCCATGGAGCTGTATGCTTGCCCCGCCTCAAGTTCCCTGTCAGAAAGGACATTCAGTGCAGCAGGAGAGATCGTGACAGAAAAGCAAAGTCACCTGGCACACAGCAGTGTTGATTACTGGACATTTGTAAAAAAAATAATGGAGTCATGGATACTAGAGGGTTACAGCACTGATGTGTAATAAGGTCCTAATTTAGTTGGATTTTTACTAGGGATGGGACGACGAATCCGGCGAATCCACAAATCCCTCGAATATTAGGAAATATTCGAGATTCGTGGAATCGAATCCCGACGCCATTTTCCGTTCGCCGAATCCCGACGCTGCATCGTCGCGCATCCGCCGCTTCACCCGCTCGCAATTGTCCTCCTCCCGCTCCCCGTGCCGCCTCCGCTCGCCCTCTGCATAAATAAGAAGCAGCATCTCACCTCCAGCGTGGAGCCCGGAGCGGCAGACCTCCTGCAGACTTCCTTATTCCCCCTAGTGACCGGCTCTTACTACGCGTCATCAGTAAGAGCTGGTCCGGTGGCCACTAGGGGGAACTAGGAAGTGAAGGGAGAAGTCTGCCGCTCCGGGCTCCACGCTGATGCTGGAGGTGAGAGGCTGCTTCTCCTTATTTATGCAGGGGGACAAGGGGAGGAGGCTGCGGGGGGAGGGAGGAGGGTATGTGCCACCCATACGAAGCCCCCATAGCCTGCTATCTACACTGAAGCCCCCATACGAAGCCCCCCATAGCCTGCTATCTATACTGAAGCCCCCCATAGCCTGCTACCTATACTAAAGCCCCCATAGCCTGCTAACTATACTGAAGCCCCCCATAGCCTGCTACCTATACTAAAGCCCCCCATAGCCTGCTAACTATACTGAAGCCCCCCATAGCCTGCTACCTATACTGAATGCCCCCATAGCCTGCTACCTATACTGAAGCCCCCCATAGCCTGCTACCTATACTGAAGCCCCCCATAGCCTGCTACCTATACTGATGCCCCCATAGCCTGTTACCTATACTGAAGCCCCCCATAGCCTGTTACCTATACTGAAGCACCCCCAAAGACTGTTGCCTATATTGAAGTCCCCTTACCCAGCTACCTATACTGAAGCCCCCCATAGCCTGCTAACTATACTGAAGCACCTCCATAGCCTGCTAACTATACTGAAGCACCCCCATAGCCTGCTGCCTATATTGAAGCCCCCTTACCCAGCTACTTATACTGAAGCCCCCCATAGCCTGCTACCTATACTGAAGGCCCCTATACTGAAGGCCCCTATACCATGCTACCTATACTGAAGCCCCCTATACTCTGCTACCTATACTGAAGGCCTCTATACCCTGCTGCCTATACTGAAGACCTCTATACCCTGCTGCCTATACTGAAGGCCACTATACCCGGCTGCCTATAATGAAGGCCACTATACCCTGCTGCCTATACTGAAGGCCACTATACCCTGCAACCTATACTGAAGGCCCCTATACCTTGCAACCTATACTGAAGGCCCCTATACCTTGCTAGCTATACTGAAGACACCTTTACCTAGCTACCTATACTGCGGGCAACTATACCATGGATCGCACAATTCTTATGTGCAGGATTCGTTAGATTCGGGATTCGAAAGGTTCGAGATATTCGAGAACCTTTTTAGATTCGGATCCGGATTCGAAGAAATTGTGGATTTGTCCCATCCCTAATTTTTACCTATTACTACCCTGGCGCATGCCAGTTACTCCAGGCCTCATGTCACCCTGGCCTCTGTGTCACACAGAGGCTGAAAGTCAAATATTTATTCAGTAGGTTATTGCCAATGTTTATGGCCTGAGTGTCATACAGATGCTGAAAGTCAAGCAGGTAACTGCTCAATTTTTCAGGCATCACCTAGTGTGGCTGCTAATTTACATGTTTCTGCGGGTAACTGCTCAATTTTTCTAACCTCACCTAGTTTTGACAGGTAAGTGCTCTGTTTTTCAGGAATACCCTAGTGTGTCTGCTATATCTAATTCTAAAATACAATGTCATGGACATAATTGAATACAAGGAAGAAATTCCTATAATCTGCCATGATGCAGTGTGATGCTGCCTGTATAAGCAGGATGCAAAAGGAGGAGTAGAGATAACAGACGCCTGACTCAGAAGACAGGATAACCTCTCAGGTGTAAAGCCCCCCTGGGATACAGGCAACCCAAGAGTAGACAGCGCCTATCTTGGTACATTGCCAGCCCACAGGAAACTGGAGAGTCCACCCTCCTAAACAGCACCTGCGGAACCCAACTTGGTGACATCTGCAAAATATATAGTAATTTATTGCAAGCATCATTTCTACAGAGCAAACTCTACCATACAGACAAGAAATTAATTGATATTCTTTTATAAAATGAAAAAAACGATTCCATTCTGTACATATGAAAAGAATGTATTCACATTATTGTATACAGAGTATATACAAATAATAAGTAGTCACTGAAATGATCGTAATACCTCTAACATTCAAATCTAGTAACATTTTTAAGTGAAATATAACATAAAAGGAATTATGAACGTGTAAGCCAGCCTTATCCAATCTTACCGAGCCTAATAATCAGAGCCACTCAGTTATACACTAAATAACATCATCACAGATGCATTCTCTACCTTATTCAGCTAACTTTGTATAATATTCTTTGACCTTGTGGTAGGCTAAACCCTCTGATTCACATCCTGGGAAATGCTTCTTTCTCATATATTATTCCAATGCACATATATTGGAGGAACATCATCAAATTTCCCAGATAATTTGAAGTGTAAATAAACTCAGCAGATAAGGAATGGTACAGTATGTGTAGTAACAATGGTAAACAGGGCCTTCCTGGAGTCTCACATTTTTATTTTCACTTTATAGGATTAAATGTCGACTTGTGCACAGCAGCCATATCAGTGTGATGTAAAATTTGGGTCATTCAGCCAAAATAATTATCTTTTCACCACTATTTGTTGTCAGGAGTGTTTGTTCAGCCAGATAAAAGTGTTTTGTTTTTTTATTTACTCTTCAAAAGAGCCATGGGTGCATGGATTTGCAGATCATGCCTCATTTTCATAGATGTAGCTTCTGGTTTATGAATCAGAATCAGAATCAGTTTTATTTCGCCAAGTACAGCAAGAGCCATAATCGGAATTATTTGTGGTACTCATGGCATAGACAGATACAACAACAATACAATTGAAATGCAGTAATCAGATATACAGAGGAGGCAGCGACGGGGACCAGCTGCCGACCCGGCAATTACGAGTGCAGGCCGGACTGGGGAAAGTCAGAGTTCAGTGACCAAACGGCCTGGGGGAAGGTGTTCTTCCGCCTGGTGGTTTTGGATGGTATAGTCCTGAAGCGGCGGCCCAACGGGAGGAGCCTGAAGTAGTGGCTGCCAGGGTGAGAGGGGTCACGGGAGATCATGGTGGCCCTCTTACTCAATCTAGCGGAGTGGAGGAGATCAAGAGGTGGAAGAGGGGACCCGATGATTCTCTCTGCATCAGTTATGACCCTCTGCAGTTTATGTTTATCACTGGCCGTTGCGCCCGCGTACCAAACAATGACTGAGGAGCAGAGGATGGATTCTATGGTGGCGGTATAGAAGCTGGCCAGCAGCTCCCGTGGCATGCCAAATCTCTTCAGTTGGCGCAGGAAGAACAACCTCTGCTGGGATTTCTTTTGAATTTTAGTGGTGTTCTGCCCCCATTTCAGATTATTGGTGAGAGTCGTGCCGAGGAACCTAACCGATGTCACCATAGAAACTTCTGTTCCTCCAATGAGGACAGGCGAGGGGGGGGGAGGGTTCCTCCTGAAGTCTACAACTAGTTCAACAGTCTTTGCTGTGTTGAGAACTAGGTTGTTCTCCCTGCACCAGTTGCATATTCTCTCGACCTCGCTCCGGTATTCATGCTCTCCGTTTCTTCCAATTAGGCCAATAATGGTGGTGTCATCCGCAAATTTGATGACCTTCACAGAGTCAGCGGATGAGATACAGTCGTTGGTATAAAGGGAGAACAGTAGAGGTGACAGAACACAGCCTTGTGTAGCCCCAGTATTGGTGGTTCGAATGCTGGAGTAATAGTTGCCGAGCTTCACCTGTTGTGTTCTATTTGTCAGGAAGTCCTTGATCCATGCTCGGAGAGTGGGATCAACTCCGAGCTGTGTCAGATTGGTGATCAGGATGTCAGGGCAGATCGTGTTGAACGCTGAGCTAAAGTCTAGGAACAGGATCCTGGCATAGGAGGCCGGCCTGTCTAAGTGCTCAGTGATGTGTGCCACGCTGACATTGATGGCATCCTCCACGGATCTGTTTGCCCTATATGCAAATTGGAGCGGGTCTAAAAGGGCGTCTGTGGACCTCTTCAGGTGGGCAAGGACCAGCCGCTCGAGGAGCTTCATGATGTTAGAGGTTAGGGCCACTGGGCGGAAGTTATTGTGCTCGGAACTGCCTGTTTTTTTTGGGACTGGTACAATTATGGACCTCTTGAAACAGGAGGGGACTATACCATCAGATAATGACTGCTTAAACAAGGAGGTGAGCACAGGGGCTAGCTGATCGGCGCAGGTTCGCAGGCAGACAGACGACACTCCGTCCGGGCCGGAAGATTTCCTGGGATTTAGCTTCCGGAGGTGCTGGAGTACCTCGGATTCCCGAACAGCGCTAGGAGCCAGGGCGCCGAGTACGCCAGAGGTCGATGCGGATTTGCCTACGGGCTAGTTGGAATGTTGCTCGAACCTGCAGTAGAACTCATTGAGCTCCTCCGCCAGTCGAGGGCCTGGGGTCGCCGTTTGGGATGTTGGTTTGAAGTTTGTGGCTGCTCTCAGGCCCTTCCATACTTCCCGTGTGTTGGTGGACTGGAGGCAGAGCCCCAGCTTCTCAGCGTAGGCCCTCTTTGCCGATCGCAGTTCTCTTTTCAGGGCGAGCCTAGCTTCTCTGAATTCCTCTAAGGAGCCAGACCTGTGCGCCTCCTCTTTGCGTTTCCGAAGTTGGCGAAGCCTGTCGTTGAACCAGGGCTTGTTGTTGGGGTAGACCCTGAAGGACTTGGACGGGATACACGCTCCTTCGCAGAAGGAGATGTAGGAGGAGATATTCTCGGTCCATTCATCAAGGGTAGGTGCCTCCAGAGCCGTCCAGTCTGTGGTTTCAAAGCAAGCTTGGAGCTGCAGTTTGGCGTCTGCAGTCCATTTTTTGACGGTTTTGGTGATGGGCTTTGAAGTCTCTAGGAGCCTCCTGTAGGAGGGGATCAGGTGTATTGTGTTGTGGTCAGAGTTTCCCAGGGGGGCTCCTTGGGTGGCTTTGTAGGCGTTCTTGTGAACCGTGTAGCAGTGATCCAGGGTGTTACCGCTCCTGGTAGGGCAGGTGATGTGCTGCTTGTAGAGGGGCCTCACGTGCCGAAGGTTCGCCTTATTGAAGTCGCCCAAGATGATGAACAGGGCCTCTGGGAGGGCTGTTTCCCACCGCGAGATACAGTAACTGAGTACATGCAGGGCGGACTTGGAGCATGCATCGGGTGGAATATAGACCCCAACGAGGACAAGGGAAGAGAATTCCCTCGGAGAGTACCGGGGCCTGCAGTTTATGGCAAGGAGCTCAACGTCTGGGGTGCAGGCCTTGTGGAGAGTGGTGGTGTTGGAGCACCAGGAGGTGTTTATGTAAAAGCAGATTCCGCCGCCTCTCGTTTTCCCAGAGAGGGCTGCATCACGGTCTGCTCTTAGGAGGTTGTAGCCTGGTACCTGTAGGGAGTCGTCGGGGATGCTTTCGCACAGCCAGGTCTCGGTAAAACAGAGAACATTGGAATGGAAAAAAAATAAAAAGTGAACCAAATTCAGGCCTATTACTACATGTAACGCACAAAAATGGTCATAGGCTAAACAGTATCAGAGCAATCAATGTTAATTTATTGTACCATATAATCAAATGATAGGCAGCCTATTGGGCCAATCAAAGTGCGGGGATCATGTCCTAAAAAGCTACAGGACCCGACGGGACTCAGGGCAGGATTAACAGAGTGTCCGTTATTTAAAAGGAGCATGTGTCAGTTACCAGTGCCTGCTATGCAGCACTGCTACCTGTAGCGTGCGCACTGAGATTTTAATTTGGGCTGCTCAAATTAATGAATCAACCTCACTGTTCCCACAAAATACATGTAATGCAGCAGTGTTTCCCACAAAATACACGTAAGGCGGTAATGTTCCCACAAGATACACACATTTGGCATAATTTCCATCTAAAAATCACATAAAAATAAAGCAGTATTTCCTGCCCTTAAAGGGGAACTCTGCCTAATGTGTTCTTTAATTGATGTATGCCAGCAGGCCGTCCTCCACCCCTAAGATACTGTCCCCTAATGTCTCCAATGCCATGATAATAAAAGCAATCTACCTGGTGTCTCTAGCAGGTGACTCTCGGCATCCAGCACCTCTCCCTAATCTTCACATGTCCCGTGCTAACAGGCGGTGCAGGGCTACAGGAAAATGGTGCCTGAAGCCCTGCACTGAAGACACAAATAGTCTCCATTGCAGAGCTTCAGACACCATTTTCCCGTAGCCCTGCAGGAACCCACATACTTCCGCATCCTGAAGGTGAGCTGCGGCCAGTATCCGTGACGCCACAACACCAGTTCACCTGCGGGGGATGGGGGGGGGGAGCATTGAATCGCCTGCACCGGCGGGCCAGATAAAATAGCTTGGTGGGCCGAATATGTGGCCCACGGGCCATAGTTTGCCCACCCTTGTTCCAGAAACATACAAAGTAAATGGAATACAGATGGGAACATCAAGCTTGGATAGGGACTTAGGAGCACCCGTTCACAACAAGTAAAATAATTGTATTCCATGCCAAGCAGCTGCGGCTAAAGCAAATACAATTTTGGGATGAATTAAAAGGGAAATAAAAACTTAAATTCTAGCATAATATTGCCCCTGTTCAGCTCTCTAGTAAGGCCACATCTGGAATATTGATTACAGTTCTGGGCACAGCATTACAGGAAGGATATTGCAGTTTTAGAGCAGGTGCAGAGATGAGCAACAAAACTGATACGAGGGATGGAAGGTCACATTTACCAAGAAAGGTTAGATAAACTGGGTTTATTTAGTCTGGAGAAAAGACACCTTAAAGGAGATCTAATTAATATGTTGAAATTCATCAGAAGTCAATAATAAAATCTTGTCCCTAGGCTTGTGCAAAGGACTAAGGGGCATGATCTGTGCATTAAGGAAAAATGTTTAGGCCATTTATTTAGTTCTTTACACTAAGATGTGAAACATGGGTTGCTACATATGAAAGAGCAGAATGTAAATGAGGAGTAACACATGAAAAAGGAAACCTGATGCCCAAGGAAGCTGTACATGAGGGGCTGCAGTACATGGATGTTACACATGGAAGAGGGGGCTGTACAAGGAATGGGAGGGACTGCAGTACATGGATGTTACACATGGAAGAGGGGGCTGTACAAGGAATGGGAGGGGCTGCAGTACATGGATGTTACACATGGAAGAGGGGGCTGCACATGGAATGGGAGGGGCTGCAGTATATGGATGTTACACATGGAAGAGGGGGCTGCACATGGAATGGGAGGGGCTGCAGTACATGGATGTTACACATGGAAGAGGGGGCTGCACATGGAATGGGAGGGGCTGCAGTACATGGATGTTACACATGGAAGAGGGGGCTGCACATGGAATGGGAGGGGCTGCAGTACATGGATGTTACACATGGAAGAGGGGGCTGCACATGGAATGGGAGGGGCTGCAGTACATGGATGTTTCACATGAAAGAGGCGGCTGCACATGGAATGGGAGGGGCTGCAGTACATGGATGTTACACATGGAAGAGGGGGCTGCACATGGAATGGGAGGGGCTGCAGTATATGGATGTTACACATGGAAGAGGGGGCTGCACATGGAATGGGAGGGGCTGCAGTACATGGATGGTACACATGGAAGAGGGGGCTGCACATGGAATGGGAGGGGCTGCAGTATATGGATGTTACACATGGAAGAGGGGGCTGCACATGGAATGGGAGGGGCTGCAGTACATGGATGTTACACATGGAAGAGGGGGCTGCACATGGAATGGGAGGGGCTGCAGTACATGGATGTTTCACATGGAAGAGGCGGCTGCACATGGAATGGGAGGGGCTGCAGTACATGGATGTTACACATGGAAGAGGGGGCTGCACATGGAATGGGAGGGGCTGCAGTATATGGATGTTACACATGGAAGAGGGGGCTGCACATGGAATGGGAGGGGCTGCAGTATATGGATGTTACACATGGAGGAGGGGGCTGCACATGGAATGGGAGGGGCTTCAGTATATGGATGTTACACATGGAAGAGGGGGCTGCACATGGAATGAGAGGGGCTGCAGTACATGGATGTTACACATGGAAGAGGGGGCTGCACATGGAATGGGAGGGGCAGCAGTACATGGATGTTATACATGGTAGAGGGGGCTGCACATGGAATGGGAGGGACTGCAGTACATGGATGTTACACATGAAAGAGGGGGCTGCACATGGAATAGCAGGGGCTTCTGTACATGGATGTTACACATGGAAGAGGGGGCTGCACATGGAATGGGAGGGGCTGCAGTACATGGATGTTACACATGGAAGAGGGGGCTGCACATGGAATAGGAGGGGCGCTGCTGCACATAGCTGGAGAGCCCCAACATACTTGGCCTGGGGCAGAAGAGGTATAAATCCGGCCTTGGTTGAGGTTATGACCATTCTCTGTGTTGGATGTATTTCTGGAGGTGTGAGGTGGTCGCCCTTCAGGCACGGTTAGCTCCTGTATATATGTACAAAGAGACATTACTTGGGTCTCGCAGGATTGTGCGTGTTTCTGGGTTAGTACTTTAGTAGGCGTTAGTCTAATTTATGGGACCCAGCAGGAAACCTCATAGGGAAATTCCACTAACATGATTGGGTGGACAGCACCCCCCCGAACTGCTAGGTTTCTGGTTGTAGTATATGCCCACACTATTCAGCCAATCACAATGCTTTATGCTGTAGAGGGTGCTGTGATTGGAGAACTGTTCCCTATGAAGTTTCCTGCTGGGTCCCCTAAACTAGAATAGCGCCCTTTTGTGTTTATCTCATCATGTCTCCTCTGTTCAGGATATTTAATGCCTTAATAAATCAATTCACTGACTAGCATGAAAGAGTCCTCGGGATTCTGTGTAAAGATGCTTCCATCCATGTGCACCTTATAAGGAATAAAGGAAACATTGCAAAACACTGAAGGTCATCACATTTCCCACACTCAGTGCATTAATAGAGCTTCTCACCAGTAATGATAGAGGGATAAGCGAAACTGAGCAAGCCTGTTATTGGCTGCTGCTCTCCATCCTCCCTACTTCCGGCTATGTCAGGTATATGGAGCGCAGTGTGCAGCAGCCACTAACAGGCAAGGCCAGGTTCACTGAAGGAAAAGCTGTTTCACTGATCCTTACTTCTCACCAGTGTGAGCTCTCTCATGTCTGACAAGAGCTGATTTCTGTGCAAAACATTTCCCACACTCAGCACATGAATACGGCTTCTCACCAATGTGAGCTCTATCATGTTTGAGCAGATCTGATTTCTGTGCAAAACATTTCCCACACTCAGCACATGAATATGGCTTCTCACCAGTGTGAGTTCTCTCATGTTTCAGCAGATCTGATTTCTGTACAAAACATTTCCCACATTCAGTGCATGAATACGGTTTCTCACCAGTGTGAGTTCTCTCATGTGAGATAAGGTGTGATTTATGCCCAAAACATTTCCCACACTCAGCACATGAATACGGTTTCTCACCAGTGTGAGTTCTCTGATGTGAGACAAGGAGTGATTTATGCCCAAAACATTTCCCACACTCAACACATGAATACGGTTTCTCACCAGTATGCGTTCTCTCATGTGAGACAAGGAGTGATTTATGCCCAAAACATTTCCCACACTCAGCACATGAATACGGTTTCTCACCAGTGTGAGTTCTCTCATGTTTGAGCAGATCTGATTTCTGTACAAAACATTTCCCACACTCAGTGCATGAATACGGTTTCTCACCAGTGTGAGTTCTCTCATGTGAGAGAAGGTGTGATTTATGCCCAAAACATTTCCCACACTCAGCACATGAATACGGTTTCTCACCAGTGTGAGTTCTCTGATGTGAGACAAGGAGTGATTTATGCCCATAACATTTCCCACACTCAGCACATGAATATGGCTTCTCACCAGTGTGAGTTCTCTCATGTTTGAGCAGATCTGATTTCTGTACAAAACATTTCCCACACTCAGTGCATGAATACGGTTTCTCACCAGTGTGAGTTCTCTCATGTCTGACAAGGTGTGCTTTATTCCTAAAATATTTCCCACACTCAGCACATGAATATGGCTTCTCGCCAGTGTGAGTTCTCTCATGAGAGACAAGGTGTGATTTATGCCAAAAACATTTACCACACTCAGCACATGAAAGCGGTTTCTCACCAGTGTGAGTTCTCTTATGTCTGACAAGGTGTGCTTTATTCCTAAAATATTTCCCACAATTAGTACATGAATATGGTTTCTTCCCAGTGTGAGTTCTCTCATGTAAGACAAGGCTTCCTTTAGCTGTAAAACATTTCCCACACTCAGCACATGAATACGGTTTCTCACCAGTGTGAGTTCTCTCATGTTTGACAAGTTGTGATGTTTGCCTAAAACATTTCCCACACTCAGCACATGAATACGGCTTCTCACCAGTGTGAGTTCTCTCATGTAAGACAAGGTGTGCTTTATTCCTAAAACATTTCCCACACTTATCACATGAAAAAGGCTTCTCACCATTGTGAGATCTCTCATGCCTGACAAGGTTTACTTTAGCTCCAAAACATTTCCCACACTCAGCACATGAATACGGTTTCTCACCAGTGTGAAATCTTTCATGTGAGACAAGTTGTGATTTTTGCCTAAAACATTTCTCACACTTATCACATGAAAAGGGCTTCTCACCATTGTGAGATCTCTCATGTCTGACAAGGTTTACTTTAGCTCCAAAACATTTCCCACACTCAGCACATGAATGGGGCTTCTTACATATGTGAGATCTCTCATGACTGACCAGATGTGACTTCTGAATAAAACATTTCCCACAGGTGGAACAGGAATGAGACCCTCCAGCAGGGGGAGAGCTCTGCTGGGTATGAGACACCCCAGGATTAGACAGGTGAGGGGAGACTGGGGGAATATTTGGAGGACCCTCTTGTCTAATGACATCATCATCCATTGTACAGTCTGTGGATACAGAGAGGCGAGTCTCTGAGAGGTTCCTGATGCCGGGACTCCGCCCTGCAAATAGAGAAACATCGTCACTTCCTGTTAGAGAATTCTGAGGGGAGTAACAATTATCATTAGGGATAGTCAGTGGGATGCTGATAATTCCAAGTTGATGCAAAGTTTATGCAGATTGGAGATGGAGCAAATGCAGCAGCTGCATCTGATAAGAAACATACAATTTGCATTGCAGTCAGAGTTATTTGCATCTCATTGGCCATACATGGAAAAGCAGGAAATTGTAGAGCTTGATGAGACAATGGGCTCTATTCACAATCATTTATCGTATGGCGGTAAACAAAAGTCAGAACAAGTCCGAAGGAAATAAGACCATGTTGACATTCACAAAGTTTTCCGCGTGATATTTACACATGCAGAAAAGTGCAAAAATAATGCAAAAATGTGAAAATTGTTAAATACGATTATTTTCTTCACAAAAAACGAAATTCACATAAAAAAGGGGCACATTATTTATGCCTTAGCTACCGATTTTTTATCACCTGCAAGTGCCTGGTGATCATTTTCTGCTTCCCAATAAAGTAAATGGAGTCTAGAGCCTTTAGCGCTGTGTTTGCTGGACTTTAACACATTTATTTTGACGATTTTTTCCCGCATGTTTGACAACGGTTTCCAAATTTTTTTTTACCGCCATCTACTCGTATGCGGAAAACATGCAGAAATTTTTTTGTGAATGTAGAAATTACCGCTGGTGGGAATTTTGTGGTAAAAAAAAAAAAAAAAAGCCCAATGGACTCAAAGTTTTATACTTGTGACAGGCCTCTATGTACATATAGCAAGAAATCTGCGCTATGTTTGTAGAGCAATGTGGTTTCATTCAGGCCACGCCCACAACGGTGCGCTGGGGTGTAACGGCCACTTTGACATGCGGCTTACTGCACTGCAAGGCACCACCTAACCCACATTTACAGTGCGGCGGTAGCATTGTGGTATAACCAGCTGCGCTATGGTAATGCACTGCATGCAGTACATTACTGCTAAACGGGTGTCTTAAAAGACATCCGAAGCGAAAATAAACGAATGAAATAAACGATTGTATCTATCTTCCTTCTCCTAAAAATGACTTTTTAAGATATTCCACGGTTTTATTTTATGTTTAGATCTACTTTTTAAGTTTTAACTGTTTTATTGTTTTTGCTCAATGACACATTCATTGAAGTGTCATTATAGTATATTCATTTCCTGTCTGTCTGAGTCAGGACTGAGTCAGCCACTTACATACCTGATATTTAACTCTTTCAGGCAGATAAAGATAAAAGAAACACAGCATAGTTATTAGTGTGCTTGGCACTGTATATACCCATGTCTATCTCATCATGTCACACGTCACTTCGGATATCCTTTAACAGATACAGTGAAGCATACTTTCATAGACTGTATACTTCACTGTATGTGACATAGCACCTCCGTTATGTGCAGTACGACTTTTTTGATCCATTGCATTGTCTTCCTGTTATATAGGGAACGCAATGCAATGTCCCACTGTGACCGCGGCCTTACACATTCTTATCACCATTGTGTATTCGTGTCACTCATGTGCCTCTTGTAAATGTAACTTTTTCTCTCTCTTATCACAAATTGTGCCAATAAATACATTGTGAAGTCAGTGGCACCATTTGGTTTGGGCCTTGACCAAGTGCTGGAGCACCCCGATCCTTTCCCTCTCTTCCCGCCATTAGAATCTTTAGCTCACCCGGATGACATTAGGAGGCTGCCTGTCTGACTAGTGAGGAGAGAGAATCAGGCAGTAATTAGGACATTACTCACTTACAGGCAGTCAGTGTGAGACAGGTGAGTTCCGTTGGCACTTGCTGCGGAGAGTGTGGGACATCCTGACTGCTAGGGGGCGCTGCTCATGTAAATGGATGTTGCCCACAGTAATAAAGGGAAGGGAGCCTCTGATCTGCAGAGATATCCCTCTGGCCAGACGTGACCTGAGGTCTGCTCTCCCCACCACTTGTCTTCCTCTCCTTCATTATACTCTTACCCTTAAAGGACACCATAAGCAAGATAGATATGGAGGCTGAAAAAGATAAGCCTGTTTGGCTCTGTGCTACCGTGCAGGCATTAGCAGTCTGAGGCTACACAGTGCAGCCATGCACCCAGCTTGTCGGTCTGCTTTGCGGGGGAGGGGGGGCAGCGCTGGAATGGCAAGGCAGAGAGGTAAAGGGAGACGGGGGAAGCATCTACGGGATCCAGATACTTCCATCTACTTAAATTCATCACTGTTTTCCCTTCAGGTTAAACACCTAAACACTCTTCCTGTTTCCTTATTCTAACCAAAGACAAGGGGCATAACTACACTGGGCCGAACCTACATAATGGGGGTGGTTTGTGTGCTGGGCTTGGGATCAAGGGGGGGGGGGGGCATCATGTATAGCAGCAGCAGAGCTAAACAGGCCACTCTTCATTTCCTCTTCAGTTTGCAAGTGCCGTGCAGCCAGCCAATCACCATGCAGGTTCAGTCACATGTTGCTTGGCAACTGGCTTACTGCGCTCCACTTGTACACTGAAGAGGAAGTGAAGGAACCTGTATTGTCGACAAGAGTAGGTAATGTATACTGCTCCACTGCTGCTCTGCAATATGTAAAGGATCAGGGTACCGCTCCCTAGCCACTCCCCTGCTGGGGTTATTGTTACGCATCCGAAGCTCCACCCCCCAGCTCCCAGGCCAATCCCCCGCTGGGGTTATTGTTACATATCTTAAGCTCCACCCCCAGCTCCCGGGCCCCTCCCAAGCAGCGGTTATTGTTACGCACCAGTTTAAAACTCAAATGTTCACCATAAATGTTAGAGTACAAATCTTGTAGATGTAAAACTGCAATGAAAACCTCAGATTTAGTGATGCAGGAATATGCAGGTGCTAGGGTTAGTAACTCACTAACTTGCCCATAAACCATTACACGTCTGAAGCTCCGCCTACCTCCCCAGGAAAAAGGTTGTGGCATTTTCTGCCCGAAGAGTGCCAAAGAACTGTGGCCACCTCCATCTGAGTTGCCACGGCCACAGCAACCCAGGTGGGGTTGCCCAAAGAACTTTTGCCAGCCAGGGGGCAGAAGGGTGAAGCTCAAGACTTCTAATGATTTATGGGCAAGCTGATGAGTTATTAAAACTGGCACCCACTGATCCTTACATCACTAAGACATTGCTGATACCTGGCCTCCATCCTAACCGTAAAGAGGAGCTGTCAGCCATACTATCTCAGAAAAAAAACACATGTATAACAATAACAATAATATTTATATAGCGCTTTTCTCCCTGGGGACTCAAAGCGCTGTGACCCTGCATTATGCAGTCTCAAAGGCTAGGGAAAAGAGGTGAGTTTTTAGCCTTTTTTTAAAGCTGTC
The DNA here is from genome assembly GCF_040937935.1 of Hyperolius riggenbachi. NCBI lineage: Eukaryota > Metazoa > Chordata > Amphibia > Anura > Hyperoliidae > Hyperolius > Hyperolius riggenbachi. The sequence continues at coordinate 243,365,214 of NC_090655.1, read as the reverse complement.
CAGAGAAGGAGCCTCTCGTACTGATTGTGGAAGTGAGTTCCATAGAGTAGGGGCTGCATAGGAAAAGGCCCGAGCACCAAATGTTAAGTGTATCCTGGGAATAACCAGCTTCATCTTGTTGGCAGAGCGGAGGGTGCGTGGAGGGGCATAAAGTTCCAATAGATCCGCTATGTATTTGGGTCCCATGTGGTGTAGAGCCTTGAATGTCAGCAGGCAGATCTTAAAATTGATTCTCCATTTTACTGGCAACCAGTGAAGAGTTTGCAGTACTGGGGTGATGTGTGAGCTGCGGGGGGCATTGGCTAGGAGTCTGGCTGCAGCATTCTGTACTAGCTGTAAGGGGCGCAGAACCTTATCTGTAGATCCGATTAACAGGGCGTTGCAGTAGTCTAGGCGGGAGGATACAAATGCGTGAACCAGGGCAGGTAGGTCTTCAGCTGGGATAAGGTGTTTGATTTTCGCTATATTTCTTAGATGGAAGAAGGAAGACTTGACGACAGCTGATACCTGCTGTCTGAGTTTTAGATTTCCATCCAGGATCACCCCAAGGTTTCGCACAGAGTCTTTATACTGTACAGTATCTCCCCCAATTGCTAGCTTGAGGTGGTGAGCGTTTTGAACTTTATCCATCATGTGTGGACCACCTACCACCAACACCTCTGTTTTGTCAGAGTTCAGCCTCAGCCAGCTGGTGTTCATCCAATTTTGTAAATCCACTAGACACGCATTTATGGATGCTGATGGGTCTTGGGTGCCAGGCTTGAAGGACAGATACAGTTGTGTGTCATCTGCATAACAATGGTATCCTAAACCATAGTTCTGGATTATTTTGCCCAGTGGGAGCATGTAGACTGCAAAGAGTAATGGTGATAGTACAGAACCCTGTGGAACTCCATAGGCAAGTGGCACTGGATTAGAGTAGTGTGTGCCCAGACATACTTGCTGTGTCCTGCCAGATAGGAAGGTCTGAAACCAGCTAAGAACAGTACCCCTTAGGCCACAGTAATTCTTCAGTCGCTGGATTAGTATTTCATGATCCACAGTATCAAATGCTGCTGACAAGTCAAGAAGAATCAGAATTGAGCAATCACCCTTGTCCCTTGCAGTAAGTAGATCATTCATTACTCGGACTAATGCTGTTTCAGTGCTGTGCCTTTTCCTGAATCCTGACTGAAAAGTATCAAAGATGTTGTTATCTGTAAGCCTGGCTTCTAGCTGGTTGGCGACTGCTTTCTCGATAACTTTTGATAGGAATGGTAAGTTCGCCACAGGTCTGTAGTTGGTTACAGAATCAGGATCTAGTGATGGTTTCTTCAGGAGGGGTTTTATGATTGCTTTCTTTAGTTCTTCTGGGAAAAGTCCACTTTGCAAGGAGCACTGAGTGATTTTGTGAAGTGCTGGCCTGAACAGCGCTGGGCACTGCATTAAGGATCCAGTTGGGCCAGGATCTAGGTCGCAGGTAGTGGGGCGGAGACTTTGAATGAGAATTCCAAAATCTTCTACACTCAGAGTGTCAAAGACTTGCCATGGTGGTACGGTAGTAGGCATATGCAACGTCCAGTGGTCAATTGATGTTGTTGGTGTAATGCTGGCACAGATGGTAGACACCTTGTTTGTGAAGAAGGCAGAGAATTCTTCACACCTTTCCCTGGAGTATGTGGTTGGGGCTTTTAGGCAGCAAGGATTGCAGAGTGATTCCACTGTGTGGAAGAGTTGAGCAGCTCTGTTGTTGGCTGTAGATATTTTGTGCGAGATAAAGTCTGATTTTTTCTTGGTTATTGCTTGTTGGTATTGTCTGAGGTGTTGAACTAGGCTAGATTTGTGCTCCCCAGTCCCTGATTTACGCCACTGTCTTTCTAGTCTGCGCCCTTTCTTTTTTAGATCCATGATGGTTTTGTCAAACCAATTAGCTTTCTGCTTTTTGGTTGCTGATTTGGTGCGCCATGGGGCAATATTGTCAAGTGTTTCATATATCGTGTTGTTGTACTGGGTTACTAGAGAGTTTGGGTCCATTTGACTGTAGAGCAGATTTGTAAAATCCAGGTTGGCAGTTATCCTCTCCGGTGTTAATTTATTCAGGGGACGGGTTTTGATTGTTTCTTTAGGGAGCTGCTTGATAGGGTGATGTTCAATAGTAAACTGTATTATGTGATGGTCTGACCACACCACTGGGGTTACTGTTATGTTACTAATGTCCATTCCGAGGTAGAACAGTAAGTCTAGCGTATGCCCTCCTCTGTGGGTAGCTGATTTTACAACTTGTGTGAAGCCTAGTCCACCCATGAGATTTATTAGTTCATTTGCATCTTGTGATTGAGTGTTATCAGCCCGGATGTTGAAGTCACCAAGGATGATCCATCTCGGATAAGACAGAGCCAGCATGGCCAGAAGTTCTGGGAATTCCTGTAGGAAAGGGTCAGCATCTCCGGGGGGACGATAAACCACTAAAATTTTGAAGCCTTTACCAGCTGAGATCTGGGCACCTATACATTCAAAGGACTTTGTTGAGCCAACATTCAGGGCCCTGAGCTGCAGAGTTGTTTTGCCACAAATTGCTACACCCTCTCCTCTGCGGTCTCGTCTTCCCTCACTTAGGACTGAGTAATTGTATGGGATGGTTGCTTCCAATGTGGGGCCCGCATTGGCATCAATCCAGGTTTCAGTGATGCATGAAAAATCGCATGTCTGAATAAGGTCCGCAATAATGGCTGTCTTATTGTTTATAGAGCGGGCATTGCAGAGCAATGCAGTGACTGCATGGGGCTTAGCAATGGCGACTGGGTTCACTGCCGGGGTGTTACTGCATCTCTGACTAGGGACATGGTAACTTCTGCTACTTTCAGCCTCTGATTTCCAGTACACATCACTAGAGATCGCTGGAAAGTTCTTTTCTTTGAATGGACCTGGGTCCCTGAAGTTGGACTGAGACTGAGTGTGGCACTTTTTATGGGCCTGGCTGCCTTTTTTTACCTCTGTGCGTTTTATTTAAAATCCCTAGAGATTCCAGCAAATTAGCTTGTTTTTTTTCCAATGTGAGATGCAGCTCTCAATGGCCTGAGAGATAGTAAGAAGCTGGCTGTATAGATTAACATTGCTCTTTGGGAAGGAATGGGTTAAGTAAGCTCTTCCTTTGATTGTTGTTGTTTATCAGTGGGGGGTAGACAAAAGCAAATGCTGGCCTTCAGAATCTGCTAGAAGAGGTGTGAAAAGTCCATTGATATGCAGAAGCATGGGGCCTACTAAGGTTTACTTAGAAAGACAATGGAGTCAATATAATTTCAGCCTCTGAATGCATTTAAAGTATTTGTACAGTCTGCAAAAACGGATTGCCAGCTGAAAGATATTACTTCTGTTTGGGGAAGGAGGATGAATTCCCTTACCTTGGGAAGAAGACTTGGGAAGGTAGGAGATCTGCTTGCTGTGTTGCATGGACATGCTTTTTATTGTGTTGGTTTGTTTGAAGCTGTGGACCTCATGAGTATCCAGGTGGAGAAATCCTATTCCATTGTGTGTCCTTGTAGGAGTAGAGAAGGCTTTTGTTTGTTTGTGTGGATTATCAGCTTCCCAATCCCATGCAGGACTCCAAAACCAAGGTCAGCTACACATGACTTTCATGGTGAGTACAATCCAGCTTGTAACTTAGCCATCCATAAACTTCCACGTTTCCCAGAAGGTTCCAGTTGTAGCCAGAGATTTCATGGTGCAGAATCTGTAAGTATTTTTGTTCCTTCTGTGCATATATGTGATTAATGCTTCCCAGAGCCGAGACAAGGTGTGGAGCAGGTAAAAGGAGAGGCTGCCATCTTGAGCGCGCTCAGTAATGTATAAGTAGATAAATACTCGCTCTACTTACATATGTATTGCACTGTCCACATTTTTATTTTAGTAATTTTTCTACAGTAAAAAAAGAGAAAATCATTCATAGCATTTCCCATTTTAAGTGTGGCTATTTTGAAGCCAATTCTGATGTCATTTCCTCCCTTAATCTCCTCTGCCTGATTTACCCACCCTTCACTATAGAAAGTGCATTGTCTCAGCATGAGAAATATTGGCCAATCAGAGAGGAACAGAGGTGTGGGAGGGGAAAACAGGAGGGAAAGAGGATTAATTAATGCATTAGTTAAGTCTGAGGGGAAATAGAGAAGCAAAAAAGGACAACTCATTCGGTAGCTGCAACATCTATAGCTCTGCAGCGGTGGTATTATGGTACTAGAATGGCAGAGAGTGGTCTTAACCACCACCCTTCTTCCTTTTATTATTAACTGGATTTATATGGCGCCAACATATTATGCAGCACTGTACAATAAATAAGGTTACAGACATTGGTAATGGGAGTGACATTCAACAGAAAATAAGCAATAAGGTACACAATGCCATATCATACCCTGGAGTAATAGTCTCAGTAATTCCGGTTCACGTTTCTCTGTGAGCAGAGTGCACAGATACACAAGGAGGGAGGGCCCAGCAAAGCTTACAATCTAAAGGGAGGGGGTGGTAACATGATAGGAGAGGGCTGAGTGGAAATGACCTTAGTGTGATGTCAAATTGTGGAGAATTGCTGGTGATTTCTGGTAAATTTGATTCCATTGCTTTACCCAGGCCCGGATTTACATCAGAGGAGCCTGAAGGCACAGATGTCCTGACACCCCAGACTTCCTCCTCCATGTACCTACAAACCCCCACTTCTTCCTCTATGAACCTATAAACCTGAGCCCAGCTGTCACTTCTCCCTTACTTCCCTTGCCCATCATAGGTATCTACAAGCGGCTCTTAGCATTAGGAAGCCAGATGTACCCTCCCCACACTGGAATGCCGAGAGCTAAGCGAGTAACCTCTCAGGACTCTGCACAGGGAAGGAGGGAGGCACTAGGGGAGGGGAGTGAGTCGCCCCTTCCATCTGCAGGCTTCCTGTAAGCATGTGCCTACAGTGCCTTATGGTAAATCCGGCCATGGCTTTACCCTTAAACTGACATCCTTTAAACTCGAGCTGACGTCAGCTGTGAACTGACTAGCAGCCTTGCTTATATACACAGCCTGAGCAAATGTAATCAGGATGCATACCTATGAAATAGCCACCTGGAGATCTGAGCGCAGGGTAAAGCCGATATATCCGATATATAGCTCACCCTGCTCCTGCACAACTCCCGGCAGTGTTAATTACTATTCCCCCTCCAGGTTGCTGTGGAGAGTGGGGGAATGATGTAATTCAGCTTCCTGCTATTGCTGACGGACAAATTACATTGTTTTAAAAGTAATTTGAGCTTGGTAATAATTACATCCTATGGTAGCACCAGCTGCACCCAAATCTCCTGTGCTGATCAGGATGGTCCATACAGCTGAGTGACTTAGTATATCAGCAGAGGGGGGTGGTCTCTACAAGCCTCATGCATATCAATCAGGATTGTAGGGCTAATAAACTGTTAGAAGTACACATAACGTCCTCACTGCAATATCAGCTTTTTGAAGAGGCTATATCTTTTTCCTTAGGAATATCTGTGACATTGCCCAATGCAGTCCCTACAGCATGTAACCTAAAATCACATACTTTAATGCTATTTCTCATATTCAGCTTCCCTGTAATCTGTTGTAGCCACACCCAGCTCAAGTCACATATACATCTCTCCATTGGTGCCCAGAGGTGCCCCACAGCTTCCAAAACCCCAGCAATGCCCCTGTGTGACGTTACCAAACTCTAATTTATAGAAGCTGCGGGGTAGAGGAAATATCCATTTATGTCATAGAGAGCCAAAACCACTAATATGTATTATGCTAGATTTAAATACAGTGCTGCCCATAATTATTCATACCTCTGGCAAATTTTGACTTAAAGTTACTTTTATTCAACCAGCAAGTAATTTTTTGACGAGAAATGACATAGGTGTCTCCCAAAAGATAAGACGACGATGTACAAGAGGCATTATTGTGGGAAAAAATAATTCTTAGTTTTTATTTACATTTAAGCAAAATGTGTCCAGTCCAAAATTATTCATACCCGTCACAAACTGTCACAGTTTGTGGGAAAATGTAAAGCTCTATACCATTCCAAATAGTCCAAGCTGTTCTAAAGCATCCTAATTACCGTGATTAATTGGGAACAGCTGTTTTAATCAACTCAACAAATAAAAATCAGTAGCTCTCTGCAACTGGTTTGTGGACAGTCATGGCTAAGACAAAGGAGCTTAGTGAGGACCTGCGGCTGTGCATTGTGGCTGCTCACAAGTCAGGAAAGGGCTAAAAGGCCATTTCTAAATGTTTTCAAGTTTCAGTGGCTACAGTGCAAAGTATTATTAAAAATACAAGATGTTCTGCACTGTGGAGAATCTCAGAGGACGTTGTTGGAAGCCAAAAGTGACACCTGTGCTGGCCAGGAGGACAGTGAGAGAGGTGATAAAGAACCCAAGGATTGCCACCAAGGCAGGGGTGGGCAGAAACTACGCATATGCGAATCTACGCAACGTATTTTACGCTATACGCATAGGCGTAGTATTTCGTATGCCTAAAACTACGCGTAGCAAAATACGCGTAGCCAGTTTTGACGTTCCGTAGTGATACGCAATATACGCACGCGATTTCGTAATTTGCGTAGCTTCGCATGCGTATTTTTAATGCGTAGTATACGCAGCCAGGCGTATACTACGCGTAAATCGAAGTTCACACTCTCACGTATTTAACTATGCATTCGTAGCTTACGCCATAGGCGTAGCTTACGCTTACGCGTATTTTCATACGCGTAGTTTCACAAACAGACTATTTGGCCAATCAGGTTAAACTTTTGGTGGCTGCTACACTGTTAGCAACCAATAGAAATGTAGCCCACCCCTCAGTATAAAAGCTTCCTTCCAACAGCTCTGCTTTCAGTTTCTGGGTGTTATTGTGCTGTGTGCTGGGCTTTGTGAGGACTCTGAGAAGAATCAGCTTACACAGGCTGCAGCCAGTGACATACACATCCACATTCCTTGCATTCTTTTGTTATTTTCCTTATTTCTAATCTGTGTTTTGGCTACCTAGCTACAAGTACTACTATTTAGTGTAAGGATTTCTGTGATTTAGTGTTAGGCAGCTACAGAAGATAGGAGGAGGACTGTGTATATAGCTATATAGTTCCATGCTGTGATCTGTAGTCCTATCATCCTTTTTTCATTTGTTTTCCTTATTTTAATTCCACTGTATTATTGTATTCATTCCTGTCCTTTATTCATTCTTTCTTTTATCTCACTTATTCAGCAAAATTTTTTTGACATTGTTCCCCTTCCACTATACTTTGATTAAAAATTTGAGACAAATAATAAACAATGTCCGGCAGAGGTGAAGCTCGCCGTGGTGTGCGTAGTGCAGGCAAGGGTCCGCCAGCAAAGTCAGCAGCTGGCAGGGGACACTCTGCACCAGGCAGGGGTCAGTCCACAGCAGTCCGGGGACAGACTTCTGCAGGCAGAACCAGAAGCCAAGTAGCAGCAAGTACTAGCCACTCAGCCACAGGTAGTGGACACTCAGTATCAGGCAGTGATGCATCAAATCCCAAAAGGGGGTCCAGTCTGATACAATCGTATTTCACGTCACAGAAACCACGGGCTATTGTGCAGAGCCACACTGAAGACATTGTGAACTGGGTGTCAGGAGACAGCCCTATTAGTCATCATAGTCAGTCCTCACAAGCTGAGTTACAAAGTACCAGCAGTACCACCAGCAGCACTTCCATGCCTCCTCCAAAAGCTGCCCTTAACCCATGTGTCCTTCCCTTTGATGACACAATTTCAGCACTTGTTGATACGGCTCTGCAGCAGTCAGACATCGATCTGTCGCATGATGCCCAGACTTTTCTTTTGGATGATGATAATGTTAATGTTGTTGAGGGGGGGGGGGGGGTGCAGAAGTTGACATTCAAGTAGTGGAGGGTCAGGATGAGAACATTGAGGAGGTGGGCTATGAGGGAGGCAGCCACAGTGATGATTATGCTGACAATGACATGGATATCACCTATGAGCCTGAGCATGATGATGCCAGCTCAGAAGAATCAGAGGCAAGCTGGCAGAGGAGGCAGCTTGGACATCGGCACACCAGGGGGCCTAGTGGCAACATGAGCTCCTCTGCTAGTGCAGTTCAAGGAAGGCAGGAGTTACAGTCACAGCCTCCAGCTGAAACTCCTATGTCCCGAACTGGAAGTGGTACAACTGCAACCTCAGGCATAAACACTTCTCGGAGGAAGGCCCCGGTTTGGAAGTACTTTACTGAGTCAACCAGTGATCCCTTAGTAGTTGTGTGTAAGCTGTGCAGTGCCAGGCTGAGCCTAGGAAAAAATTTGAAAAGGTTGGGGACAGGTGCTCTGCACACACACCTAAAAAGTAACCACCAAAAGGAATATGGCAGTGTTAAAGGACCACAAAGCAGCACCATGCAGAGGACTATAGCACAGACCCGTCCACCTTCCCATCCTGCTTCAGTTTCTGAGATTGGCACCCATCCTGCCTGCTCTCCATCTGTTATACACTCTGGCCGTAGAGGGCAGATTTCACCTTTCTCCACTCCATCATCAGCTCAAAGCACCCAGCCATTGATAACTGAGGCTATAAGGTCCACAAGAGCACTGCCTCCCCGTAGCCGCAGGATACGGAGATTAAACGGTCTATTGGCAGAGGCCATGGTCCAGCAGCTGCTGCCCTACTCCATTGTAGAGAAGGGGTCAGCCATTCACAACCTCCTGGAGTATGCCATTCCTGAATGGCAAATACCCAGCCGTCACTATTTTTCCCGAAGGGGAATTCCTAACCTGTACTGACGCACAGTTGATAATGTCGCCCTGTCGCTAGATTATTCCATAGGCGACAGGGTACATCTCACCATGGATGGGTGGACCAGCAAGCATGGTCAGGGCCGATATGTCTCATTTACAGCTCACTGGGTCACCCTACATAGTGAGCAGGAGGGTTCCGGTCCTGGTGCTTCCATTGAGCTTGTTGAGCCTCCCCGTGGGGTCAAGGGGAACAGGTCTGCTCTCACCTCAGCTGGTGACTCTACTGCCACTGCCGAGCCCCCTAATAAGCGGCCCCGTTGCTACACCGGCGTGTGTCACAAGCGATGTCAAGCATTGCTCGAGCTGGTGAGCATTGGGGAGCAGAGGCTCACGGCAGCAAATGTTTTAGCCCTACTCCAGGAACAGGCACAAAAGTGGCTTACCCCCCGAAGACTACAGGTTGGCCATGTTGCCTGTGACAATGCAGCAAATTTGCTGGCTGCCCTGAACGATGGCAACATTCCTCATGTGCCATGTTTTGCCCATGTCCTCAACTTGGTGGTTCATTGTTTTTTGCGCACCTTACCAGGTATGAGTGACGTGGTGCAGCATGCAAAGAAGGTTTCCGGCCGTATGGGCCGCTCTTCAACTGCCACCTCATTGTTCCGTCGCTATCAGCGAAAGCATGGCTTGCCCCCTCACAGGCTCATAGTAGACACTCCAACGAGGTGGAACTCCACCCTTTACATGCTGGAGAGGATGGTGGAGCAGAAAAAAGCAGTCTCTGAGTACCTTCTGGAGCAGGACGACATCCATAGGTCATCAGCAGAAACACTCCCCTACATCACACGGGAAGAGTGGCGGCTTATGCAACAGGTCTGCCATGTGTTGGCCCCATTTGAACAGGCTACTACGTTTGTAAGCGGGGAGCAAGTCAGTCTCAGCGACGTGCTCCCTGTTGTGTTCATGCTGGAACAAACACTTAGTAGCCTAATGACTGCTGGTGAGGAAGCCGTTACTGAACTTGAGCTGCAGCAACAAAGCTCGCTCCAAGGCAGCCAGGCTCAGACACAGGAGGAAGAGGAGGAGGATGTCCATGTGATGGAGGATATCATGGAGGTGCCTGACCATGGTGAAGAGGAGGCGGGTGCAGCTTCTGTTATTCAGGGGTGGGGTGACCTTGGAAGTCAAGAGGAACAGCAGCAGCAGGAAGAGGATTTGTCTGTTTTGCGCAGAGATGACGATGGGGATTTGGCGGAGCGAGCTCTTGCTTTCCCAATGGCTGCTCATATGATACGATGCCTCCGGATGGACCCTCGGATCAAAAAGATAAAGAAAAGAGATGACTACTGGCTGGCCACCCTTTTAGACCCACGCTGCAAGGGGAAGCTGGGTCAATTTATTCCAACCAGCCAGCAGGAGGAAAGGATGGGAGAGCTGCAGCAGGCCCTGATCGACCAGCTGAAGGAAGCCTTTCCACATCCACAGCCTGAGAACCCAGCTATCCCTGCTCATGGTGCCCAGCAGGTGCCTATGCCCAGCAGACCTAGACATCTTGGAGACTTGTTTGGTGCGATGAGGCAGTTTTACAGCTCTGAGTCTGTTCAGCCTACCACAGCATCAGCAGCAGCACCTGGAAATCAGCAGCAGCGGCTGTCCCGCATGGTCAACGACTACATGTCTTCACTCAGTGCATCAGATAGCATGCGCACTGAGGACCCCATGGAGTACTGGGCAGCCAGACTCGACACCTGTCCTGAGCTTGCACAATATGCGCTGGAACTTCTCTCATGCCCTCCTTCCAGTGTTATTTCTGAGCGGACTTTCAGCGCGGCAGGTGGGGTGGTTACCGATAAGCGATCCCGCTTGTCCACTGATTCAGTAAACGCACTGACATTTTTAAAAATTAACCATTCGTGGATTGAAAGTGGCTACTTGGCCGCCGTCGTTGGATCCAGGGACACAACTTCACCGCTTTAAATTGCCCTTCCTGGACTGCTTCTCATTCCCTCATCCGAATCCAACCTATTTACTGCCAATAATTTTGCCTACTTAGTACTTACTGCCAAAATGTACTTATATTGAGGGTGATGGTCATCTTGACTGAGCCGCTGCTCCTCTCATAGGTACAAGACAAGGTGAAATGTTGCCTACTTACTGCCAAAATGTACTTTTATTGAGGGTGATGGTCATCTTGACTGAGCCGCTGCTCCTCTCATAGGTACAAGACAAGGTGAAATGTTGCCTACTTACTGCCAAAATGTACTTTTATTGAGGGTGATGGTCATCTTGACTGAGCCGCTGCTCCTCTCATAGGTACAAGACAAGGTGAAATGTTGCCTACTTACTGCCAAAATGTACTTTTATTGAGGGTGATGGTCATCTTGACTGAGCCGCTGCTCCTCTCATAGGTACAAGACAAGGTGAAATGTTGCCTACTTACTGCCAAAATGTACTTTTATTGAGGGTGTTGGTCATCTTGACTGAGCCACTGCTCCTCTCATAGGTACAAGACAAGGTGAAATGTTGCCTACTTACTGCCAAAATGTACTTTTATTGAGGGTGATGGTCATCTTGACTGAGCCGCTGCTCCTCTCATAGGTAGCATTCCCACAGCCAGGGAGCACCCCCCCCCCCCCCCCAAAAAAAAAACAACCAAAAAAAAACACCTGTTGCTGTTATGTTTACTGGTGTCCCCACCTTTAGGGTGCACCATACCTTTTCACTCATTTACCTTCTTCTGTTCCTGTTAGATAGCAGTGTTCCCACTGTCAGGGAGCAAAAAAAAAAAAAAAAAAAACCCTTGCTTTTATGTGTATTAGTGTGTTCCCACCGTTGGCGTGCACCTCACCTTTTTATTGATGTACCTTATTTTGTAGATGATAGATAGCAGCGTTCCCACTGCCAGGGAGCACACACACCCCCAAAAAAAAAAAAAACCAAAAAAACACCTGTTGCTGTTATGTTTACTGGTGTCCCCACCTTTAGGGTGCACCATACCTTTTCATTCATTTACCTCCTTCTGTTCCTGTTAGATAGCAGTGTTCCCACTGTCAGGGAGGACCCAAAATAAAAAAATTGCTTTTTTGTTTATTGGTGTCCCCACCTTGAAGATGCGCCATACATTTTCATTAATTTATTTCCTTCTGTTCCTGCAGTGTTTCCAGTGTCAGCTAGCACTGAAGGAAAACAAAATAGATGTAACTGTTATTTTTATCGGTGTCCCCGCTATTAGGGTGCACCCCACATTCTTATTAATTCAACTTATTTTGCTACTTATATATTTAAATGGGGGGGGGGTGGCTGCCTACCTATGAATTACTGGGGGTAGAGGTCTGGCTACCTATGAATTACTGGGGGGAGAGGGGAGAGGTCTGGCTACCTATGAATTAATGGGGGGGAAGAGGGGAGAGGTCTGGCTACCTATGAATTACTGGAGGGGAGAGGTCTGGCTACCTATGAATTACTTGGGAGGGGGATTAGGTCTGGCTACCTATATTTAACTGGAGGGCGATGTGTATCAGATATACATGCATGCAGATTTATTATCAGATGCATATATATATATATATATATATATATATATATATATATATTTATTTATACATATACTGTATATACATATGTCCCTAATATCCACCAGCTGGGATCACTTGAAGCCGTATTCATGTGCTTGTCGGTTGCTTACTTGAACCACCAGCAGAAAAAAATGCAAACCTGCTCCAAAATATTCACTGAAACCTCCAGCAACATCTTTCAGCCCTCCTGAAACTCCTAGCGGCTTTCTGCCATCCTCCTTGCATGGAAGCCGGCGTGTTACCTGACCTGCCTAGAGTCGAGTGATACGCCTGCTGCCATGAACATAGGAAGTCGGAAAGCCAATAGGAGCATGCTAGGAGCTTCAGGAAGGCTTCAAAACGCCGCTGGAGGCTCGGTAAGTATTTTGTAATGCCTGCAAACCAGGCCCAAATTCTTCTCCCCCCCCCCCTAAAGAAAAAAACCCTGAAAGGGACACTGAGCAGGGGCACTGGGTATGCTTTTAAAGGGACTCCGAGATCAAATTAAACACAAAATGTGAACTTACCCGGGCCTATCTGTAGCCCAGTGCTGGTCTGTAGTTCCCACGACGTACCTCCGTGTCTTCTCCCAATGCCTCTTCAGAAATGGTTGGCCGGCGGATCCTGGCGACACTCGAGTCGAGTGTCGGGCTCCTTCTTCCGCATACATCAAACGTAACGTCATTACGCCGGCCGCCTCGCGTCATCACGGTGGCCGGCGTGACAGTACGGCGCATGCACGATTAAACCACGCATGCGCCGTACTGTGACGCCGGACGCCGCGATGACACGAGGCGGCCGGCGTAATGAAGAGGCATTGGGAGAAGACCCAGAGGTACGTCGTGTGAACTCCCGACTAGCACTGGGCTACAGAAAGCCCCGGGTAAGTTAACATTTTGAGTTTAATTTGAGCTCGGAGTCCCTTTAAGTATACCCAAGTGTATATGAAGAGTATACACTTCCTCTCTTAATCCCTCTCCATCCCGGTATGCCCACTCTCAATGCTATAGAAACCATGGCTCCTACAGAAAGTAGAGCTGTAACCTGGAAAATGATGTCTGTGGGTCCTTACAGTGCATGCGCAGTCTCTGTCTCCTCGAATTATTTTCCGACTCTCTGTATCGCATCATAGTTCCGTGCACTATGACGCGTGCCACAGAGAGGAGGGGAGGAAGAAAGTAGAGTAGCCTGAACCTGCATGCGCTGTAAAAGAGAACTAAAAAGCAATGAATAATTGCTACATATACTCTTTACACTTTAAATGTCTATTTTTCACACTGGTGCTTTGTGTTGGACACAGAAGATCTACAAAATTAAGGGATTGCATCACACAAGCAATGTGACACATACAACTAAGCATACTGGATAAAAATATGTTTCAGAAAAGCAGTGCACTAGCAATTTTAATTCTAATTCTGTTGCGATTATTTAGTCCAACACAATGTGTCAGTGTCAGAGATTGAACAACAAAAGAGAAGAAACGTATACTTTTTTAAAGTGAACCAGAGACGAAGCACCCTTGTGTATTTTACCATAGAAATCAGTGGGAACATTAGAGAAAACATTTACCATGCTCTCTGTTCCATCCTCACTGCTAAAAGTGTCTGTTATCTAGCTGAGATAAGAATCCCGGACTGAGCATTGAGTCTGGCTTTGCTATAATGACTCAGCAATAATGATTCCTGAGCAAAGCCAGCAGGGGGCAGGCTTGGACTTGAAGACAGCAAAGAACACAGTCTCAGCTATAATTATTCTGTAGCAAAGCCAGACCGACTGCTTAGTCGGGATTCTTATCTTAGAGGTGATAACAGGCAAATTAAACAGAGAACAATGTAACAAAGAGCAGATTAGGTGTTTAATGTCATGTTCCCACTGATTTATAAGGTAAAATACATGAGGTTGCTTCATCTCTGGTTCTCTTTAAAGAAAAACATTTATTTATCTTTTTTTTTTGCAACTTGCAAATTTTTTTTGTTTTTATTTTTAAACGCTGTATTGTCACCACCTGTTTTAAAAGAACAGGCAAATGTTTATGATTCATGGGGGCTGCCATCTTTGTCATGAGGGCAGCCATCTTTTTGGTTGAAAGGAGGTGATAAGGAGCAGGAGACACAGTTCCAACTATCCTGTGTCCTGATTACCCCTCCCAGCTGCACGCGCTAGGCTTAAAAAGTCAAATTCAAAATGTAAAAAAAAAATGAGGCTTGGATAAGAGAAACAACGTTCTGATGCTGTGAAACTGGTAAAGAAACACGAAGCCTTTTCAGTGCTGCTGAGTCTTTTTTTTTTTTTTAGTCTCTTCTACCCTTCAGCCCTTCAGCTGTCTGATCTCCTCTTGCACTTGGAGCATATTTTGCCGCAGCTCCAGCACCTGGGCCTTGAGGACCCGATTTGTCCGGGCCTGGATCCGCTGGTTCTTCCTCGCCTGGCGCCTGTGCCTCATGTATGTCGATAGAGGAACTGTAGAAAAAATGGGGAAAATAGGTTAACTCAGTACACCATCAACTTGTGCATATTTCAATCTCATTGATCATCCCTAAAAATAAGAACCAGTAATGTAATACATATAACATAGCATGTACTTGCTTTCCCATAGTATGCAATGCTAATCATACAGTAAGAGCATTTTACCATATAGCGGTGCACTGGCTCTCCTTCTTCTGTAGGCCCTTTCGCTGTGATGGCTGGGGCCAGGCGAGGAGGACCTTGAGGAGGAAGGCCTGGGTGCAGAGGCTCCCCGGGTACCACTTGCAGCTGTAATAAGGAGTAAGGAATCAAAATATATTATAATATGGATAAAAAGTAATAACTTATTTGGTTGAACTACAACTACTTTTATTTCTATTTTCAAGTGAACATTGATAAGGACCTTACTCTATTTAAACACAGAACAAAAAATCATATGACTCTTCAATACAGTAAAATAAAACTAGGATAGGCTTTAAAGAGTGCACCTCAACGCAGACTGGGGCAATGGTTCACCTTGTAGTAGGAATAAGACCCTGAGCACACAGCCAAGATATCAATGGAGTGGCTTCGATACAACTCTATGTATGTCCTTGAGTGACCCAGCAAGAGCGTAGGCTTCAATACAATTGAATAGCTCTGGAGAGATCTTAAAAAATTGGCTGTGCACCAGAGCCGGATCATCCACAAGGCAAACCAAGGCACTTGCCTAGGTCCTGGACATGATCTAGCGTCCAGATGGATGACAGCACCTATCAAATTTTTCTCAAAAAAAAAAAAAAAATGATCAGTGGTTTTCAAAAACCAATGTTAAGCCTAGGGGCCCATTTTTTTTAAAATTATTTTATTTGCATGAATGCAGTATAATCAGCACATGTTGCACAAATATCACTAGGCCCACACAGGAGCAACCCATTTTGGAACAAGACCCTAACAAAAAGTAGGAACAGTGCTGCACTGTGAATACCTTACGGATATATACTTTAACTGTACATACTGCACAACTCTATAGTATTCAGCCCATGTAATTTTTTTAGGAAAAATACATACAGCATATAAAACCCAAGATAGACATACATAAACAAATAGTTTGCTGACTTACACCTCATCTCTGCCGCCACCCGCTTCACCAGGTCCAGGTCCCTCCGTTTCAGGTCACTCCATAAGACCTGGACCTGCTTCGTGGTTAGGACCCTGCGGTAGTCTGCCCGAAGAAGCCCCTGCACCTTCCTCACAACCGCTTTTTTCCCTGCAGGGGCGGAGAGGTCATATCCAGGCCCTCTGGTGAACTCCTGAAAAAGAAATATTACAGTATTAATGACCACTGTATTATACATTAATTAAGAATCTTCTTACTTACATCATAATGTAAAAGATTATAATATTATTCATAGTGACAGTGTTCAAAAATTGTGGGAACCAACCAACTATGACTGCGGACAGATACTAGGTATCAAGGATGACTACAAGAGGATATAAGTGCCACCTATAACTGCTGACAGATATTGCTAGCCATAATAACTACATCATTTCATGTGTGATTTGACTGACAGAGAAGATCGGAGGGGCGCGCCCGAAGCGCCGGAATCAAGCCAGTGTCTCGATCTGCGGAGAAAAACGTACCGTGTATGCCTGGCGTTAGCCATAGACCGTGAGCAAGCATGCAGATCAAGTGATCTGAAGTCTGACTGGATTAGCTACATGCTTGTTTCCAGTGGCGTAGCTACAAACCCCCGGGCCCTGATGCGGAATCTGGATGTGGGCCCCCCCCCCCTCCTGGCAACAACAGCCCCCCAACCCCTCCTCCCCCCGCCTCCGCAACACCGAAGCACACACATATCTGAATCCCTATAGCTGTGCATGGCATGGATATATCAGTTCAGCTTTGCAGCAGCGTGGGTGCCACGTTCAATTTGCAAACATACGCAGCACCCAGAGGAAATAGGGCAATTAGTAGCAAGATGCCAGTGGGAAGGAAAATAATCGCTACGTGCGCAGTATTCACCAGATAATAATTGTTATGTGCGCAGCATTCACCAGAAAATAATCAATACTTTTGCAGCATTCACCGAAAAATAATCGCTATGTGCGCAGCATTCCCCGGAATATAATCGTTATGTGCGCAGCAATTACCAGAAAATAATCGCTACTTGCGCAGCATTCACCGGAAAATAATCGCTATGTGCGCAGCATTCCCCGGAATATAATCGTTATGTGCGCAGCAATTACCAGAAAATAATCGCTACTTGCGCAGCATTCACCGGAAAATAATCGCTATGTGCACAGCATTCCCCGTAATATAATCGTTATGTGCGCAGCATTCCCCGGAATATAATCGTTATGTGCGCAGCATTCACCAGAAAATAATCGCTACTTGCGCAGCATTCACCGGAAAATAATCGCTATGTGCGCAGCATTCCCCGGAATATAATCGTTATGTGCGCAGCAATTACCAGAAAATAATCGCTACTTGCGCAGCATTCACTGGAAAATAATCGCTATGTGCACAGCATTCCCCGGAATATAATCGTTATGTGCGCAGCATTCCCCGGAATATAATCGTTATGTGCGCAGCATTCACCAGAAAATAATCGCTACTTGCGCAGCATTCACCGGAAAATAATCGCTATGTGCGCAGCATTCCCCGGAATATAATCGTTATGTGCGCAGCAATTACCAGAAAATAATCGCTACTTGCGCAGCATTCACCGTAAAATAATCGCTATGTGCGCAGCATTCCCCGGAATATAATCGTTATGTGCGCAGCAATTACCAGAAAATAATCGCTACTTGCGCAGCATTCACCGGAAAATAATCGCTATGTGCACAGCATTCCCCGGAATATAATCGTTATGTGCGCAGCATTCCCCCGGAATATAATCGTTATGTGCGCAGCATTCACCAGAAAATAATCGCTACTTGCGCAGCATTCACCGGAAAATAATCGCTACGTGCGCAGCATTCCCCGGAATATAATCGTTATGTGCGCAGCAATTACCAGAAAATAATCGCTACTTGCGCAGCATTCACCGGAAAATAATCGCTATGTGCACAGCATTCCCCGGAATATAATCGTTATGTGCGCAGCATTCCCCGGAATATAATCGTTATGTGCGCAGCATTCACCAGAAAATAATCGCTACTTGCGCAGCATTCACCGGAAAATAATCGCTATGTGCGCAGCATTCCCCGGAATATAATCGTTATGTGCGCAGCAATTACCAGAAAATAATCGCTACTTGCGCAGCATTCACCGTAAAATAATCGCTATGTGCGCAGCATTCCCCGGAATATAATCGTTATGTGCGCAGCAATTACCAGAAAATAATCGCTACTTGCGCAGCATTCACCGGAAAATAATCGCTATGTGCGCAGCATTCCCCGGAATATAATCGTTATGCGCGCAGCATTCACCAGAAAACAATTGTTATGTGCGCAGCATTCACCATAAAATAATTGCTACTTGCGCAGCATTCAACGGAAAATAATCGCCATGTGGGAGCATTAAACATTAAAGAAAAGCAGTCAGAAAAAGTACCCTCCAAAAAATGCATTTTGTTAAATGAAAAAAGAAGATTGCTTACCTCAATTACCATTCTTTTCATCCCCAGTGGCATCTTAGGTGGCATGTTGTCACAGACAGGCAGGCACTCAGATTCCAGGCAGAAGTGCAGAAGTGCAGTGCTGGTCAATGCGTACAGTGCGTACAGTCCAGGGCACAGTGTACTTCCTGTTCCTGTACTTCCTGTATTTGCCGTACGCGTAGTTTTACGGCTACGGGTGAAAAGTACGCATGCGCATGCGCGAGGACGTATCGTACAGATTTTCGCATCCACAGTAGATATTACGTGTAGAACGTACCGAGATCTATGCGAACATAACTCCGCTTGAGCCCTTGCATGTACGCATACGAATACGACCGGATACGCGACTATGCGAAGTTCTTGCTGTACCGTCGTAGTGCATTTCGTATCGTAGTTGTAGTGGTTCCAGGCGTATTTAACCTACGCGTAGTTGCGAAAACTACGCGTATTTCAAACGTAGCGAAGTTTAGTGACTACGACCATCTCTGCACCAAGGTCATTCGGGTGAATTTGGGCTCTGCTGGTGGCAATGTCTCAGGGCAGACAATCCAGCCAATGGACCAGTGAACCTAATCCCAGTAAACGGTAGGGCTACTTGATACAGTGGCTTGCAAAAGTATTTGGCCCCTTTGAAGTTGTCCACCTTTTTGTCATATTACTGCTACAAACATGAATCAATTTTATTGGAATTCCATGTGAAAGCCGAATACAAAGTGGTGTACATGTGAGAAGTGGAACGAAAATCATACATGATTCCAAACATTTTTTACAAATAAATAACTGCAAAGTGGGGTGTGCGTCAGTTGCTCATAGACATTGCCTGATGAGTGCTAATGACTAAATAGAGTGCACCTGTGTGTAATCTAATGTCAGTACAAATACAGCTGCTCTGTGAGGGCCTCAGAGGTTGTCTAAGTGAATATTGGGAGCAACAACACCATGAAGTCCAAAGAACACACCAGATAGGTCAGGGATAAAGTTATTGAGAAATGTAAAGCAGGCTTAGGCTACAAAAAGATTTCCAAAGCCTTGAACATCCCACAGAGCACTGTTCAAGTGATCATTCAGAAATGGAAGGAGTATGGCACAACTGTAAACCTACCAAGACTAGGCCGTTCACCTAAACTCACAGGCTGAACAAGGAGAGCGCTGATCAGAAATGCAGTCAAGAGGCCCATGGTTACTCTGGATGAGCTGCAGAGATCTACAGCTCAGGCGGGGGAATCTGTCCACAGGACAACTATTAGTCGTGCACTGCACAAAGTTGGCCTTTATGGAAGAGTGGCAAGAAGAAAGCCATTGTTAACAGAAAAGCATAAGAAGTCCCGTTTGCAGTTTGCCACAAGCTATGTGGGGGACACAGCAAACATGTGGAAGAAGGTGCTCTGGTCAGATGAGACCAAAATGGAACTTTTTGGCCAAAATGCAAAACGCTATGTGTGGTGGAAAACTAACACTGCACATCACTCTGAACACACCATCCCCACTGTCAAATATGGTAGTGGCAGCATCATGCTCTGGGGGTGCTTCTCTTCAGCAGGGACAGGGAAGCTGGTCAGAGTTGATTGGAAAATGGATAGAGCCAAATACAGGGCAATCTTGGAAGAAAACCTCTTGGAGTCTGCAACAGACTTGAGACTGGGGCAGAGGTTCACCTTCCAGCAGGACAACGACTCCAAACATAAAGCCAGGGCAACAATGGAATGGTTTAAAACAAAACATATCCATGTGTTAGAATGGCCCAGTCAAAGTACAGATCTAAATCCAATCGAGAATCTGTGGCAAGATCTGAAAACTGCTGTTTACAAACGCTGTCCGTCTAATCTGACTGAGCTGGAGCTGTTTTGCAATTAAGAATGGGCAAGGATTTCAGTCTCTAGATGTGCAAAGCTGGTAGAGACATACCCTAAAAGACTGGCAGCTCTAATTGCAGCAAAAGGTGGTTCTACAAAATATTGACTCGGGGGGCTGAATAATTACACACACCCCACTTTGCAGTTATTGATTTGTAAAAAAATGTTTGGAATTATGTATGATTTTTGTTCCACTTCTCAAGTGTACACCACTTTGTATTGGTCTTTTACGTGGAATTCCAATAAAATTGATTTATGTTTGTGGCAGTAATGTGACAAAATGTGGAAAACTTCAAGGGGGCCGAATACTTTTGCAAGCCACTGTATATCATTTTAAAATCAATATCGTGATCTGTGGCAAGATGATTTCCTAATCGTCAAAGTGGCCATTTTTTCATGCGTAATATTTTAAGCATGCAGGCTTTTTACACGTACGATTTTAAGCGCTCCATGCATAGAATTATTTGTGTTGGCTGCATGGCGAGCTTCCTCCCTCCGGCCGGAAGGAGTCAGAGCGGTAGTGAGCAGTGTCATGCAGCCAGCACATTGCTTGTGGAGGAGAAGGATTTGCACATCAGGCACTCCTGTTCTGCACTCCTGTCTCCTGTGGTCACACAGTGTACTGTATGCTCACTGCCCAGGATCTGTTATCTCTCCACTGTCCTGTCCAGCAAACAACTTGGATCACCACTACTGCCCTGTAAGTGGCCACTGCCCAGGATCTGCTGTGGTACTCAGCTTTGCATTTATTAATAGCTGCTATTTGTTTTGATAAATTCACAATGCAGAAACATTTATAAACATGACAGAAAATTACATCATACTATCAATTTGATAGGATGATGTCATTTTCTGTCAATGCGGGTTTGTAAATGTTAGTGTACATTGGGAATTTAATGTTAAAGCTCGATTTGAAGAAAATCGTGGACAAAAAAAAATCTAAATCGCAATTTTTGCCAGGAAAAAAAAAAAAAAAAAAAAAAAAAAAAAAATCGCAATTTAATTTTTTCCTAAAATCGTGCAGGCCTAGTAAATGGCACCATGAAAAAAGAACAATACTTGAGGATTCTCAACGACGACATCAGGCAGTCTGCAGAGAAACTTGGCCTTGGGTACCAGTGGACATTTCAGCATGACAATGACCCAAAACACACAGCAAAAGTGGTGAAGAAATGGTTAGCAGACAACAAAATTAATGTTTTGTAGTGGCCCAGACAGAGTCCTGACTTGAATCCAATTGAGAATCGGTGGAGGGAGCTAAAGATCAGGGTGATGGCAAGAAGACCCTCCAAGATTTTGAGCTCATTGCTAAAGATGAATAGGCAAAAATACCTGTAGAGACATGCAAAAAGCTGGTCTGCAATTATAGGAAGTGTGTGATTGCTGAAATAGCCAATAAAGGCTTTTCTATCGATTATTGAGAAGGGTATGAATAATTTTGGACTGGACACTTTTTGCTCAAATGTAAATAAAAGCTGATAATTTTTTCCCACAATAATGCCTCTTGTACATCATCTCATTATCTTTTGGGAGACACTTATGTCATTTCCCGTCAAAAAATTATTTGCTGTTTAAATAAAAGTAACTTTATGGCAAAATTTGCCAGGGGTATGAATAATTATGGGCAGCACTGTACATACATACTGTATTTACTCCTATATATATGTAGTATAGCCATATCTCTCCTTCAGGGGCGTAACTAGAAATCACTGGGCCCCCCTGCAAAACTTTGGATGGGGCCCTCTCCCCTCTCTTCCTCACTTTCTGCACAGGTAAACTGAGAACCAATGTTATTCAGTTAATGGATCAGTATTACTGCGCTCCAATACCTCTCACGGAGGATCGCCACCCTATAAATAATCACAGACAAGTGGTGGAGGGGGTATTTCGGAGGTACTGGCATGTGTTGCAACAGGATGCTCAGCTCAGTAGAGTTATACCATCTGTTCCCAAATTTGTATATAGAAGGGCCCCCAATCTGAGGGACATGTTAGTCCCAAGCTGTGTTAACCCTCCTGTGAGGGGTAGTAACCCATGGCAGAGACCAGGGTACTACCCTTGTAGGAACTGCTGTCTATGCAGGGAGACAAATACTAATAGGGTTGATTGCATTACCTCTAGCCAAAATCAGAAAGAATTCAAAATTAGGAATTTTATGACCTGCTCCACGAGTTATGTGGTATACGTGCTAACGTGTGGTTGTAATTTACAATATGTGGGAAGAACATCCCAGCCCTTGAAAAAGAGGATATATCAGCATATTTTTAATATTAAGAAAGGATTTGTTTCGCATAGTGTGTCGGCCCATTTTTTAGAAAGTCACGGTAAGGACCCCAGCTCTCTCAGGGTTGCTGCAGTCGAGCATGTTAAAACACATTGGCGTGGTTCCAATCGTCTGCAGCAGCTCTGTAAGAAGGAGACAGAATGGATATATAGGTTGGGGACTATGACACCCAAAGGGTTAAACATAGAGCTGGATA
Source organism: Hyperolius riggenbachi (assembly GCF_040937935.1). NCBI lineage: Eukaryota > Metazoa > Chordata > Amphibia > Anura > Hyperoliidae > Hyperolius > Hyperolius riggenbachi. The sequence goes on along the minus strand of NC_090655.1, from coordinate 243,342,546 downwards.
TAAATTGTTTTATTGCTAATGCCTGAAATGAAGTAATGATAGATGAGGGACTTTTGGGTGAGGTAGAATCACTGAGTGTTGTAGTTGCACAATTCACGGTTGTATCACCATGTATTTTACAGGATTTGTATATTTTGTATTTGCGTATTTGTATATTTTTGTATTTCACAATTTAATATATAAGCACTGTCACTTTAGGAATGGTATGCCGGGGGGTGTGCACCATGTGCACGGATGGCGCATGGGGGGCACACTCGTTGGCCTGAATAGGTGTAGGGATTAAGTATAAAGTACATTATTTGCACTGTCACTTTAAGTCCATTGGGGTGAATGGAGAATAAGGGGGTTTGGGATGAATTATGAAGTTTGGAGGCTATTATGTTGTAGGTATAAGTATTAATGATGCACTGTCACTGTAAGATCATAAGATGATGGTAAGAGGGTTTTGGGTAAGGAGTCCACGTATGTTGCTAAGTGGTAGAAATGTTGATGGATTATAAGGTAATAGGAGGGTTAATGCACTTTAGTAATGTAGAAACATTGGTATTTATACACCAATAGTGTTTGTAATATGGTAATTATGAGATATAGGACATGGAGTGTATTAATATGTATATTGCACAAGGTTGAACTAGTATGGCTGTAGTGGAGATTATGTATATGTCATGGAAGGCATTCCGCGCGCATTGAGGTCAGTACGCCACCTGGTCTCCTAGCAGCAAGAGAGGGCGGTGTTGCGGGAGGTCCTGGAGGCGGAGTGGGCGTGGTTTTAGAGTTTTAGGGAAGACGTCAACCGCTGTCCTCCAGCCCCTGAATGAGTCACGACGGTGACGAAACGCGTAGGGCGGAGCGTGAGGTACGCGGTGACGTCATAACAAGGCAGCAAGGAAGTGGGAGACCCGGTGGTGTGCGCTCCATACCGCGGATCGAGCAGCCGCTGTGGAACCACTGTCTGAAGCTTGCATCACAATAAAGACTGGAATTGCTTTTATGAATACCTGGCTGACCGGAATCTGTTTATACGCTGTGTGGCAAGACGCGCTTCTGGTGAGTGGGGCCACATAGGGGGAGCCGAAGCTAACTCTTCCCAAGGTGGTGGCACTACCCCCAGGAGTGCATTCACGTGGTGTGGACTTATATTTAAAGTAGCAATACTTGGCACTATGTGCACTTGTCTGTGATTATTTATAGGGTGGCGATCCTCCGTGAGAGGTATTGGAGCGCAGTAATACTGATCCATTAGTCTTTTGTGAAGGTGAAGTGACCTTTTTCGTACTGCGAACCCCTGTTGTTTATAAATTCACCATTGGAGCGCAGTGATTTATTGAAGATTGGTAAGAATGTTATTCAGTTGGCAACTCCACACTTGGATGCGGTTTCCCCGTGCAGATAAAAAACAGTGAAGCACTGGGAGCATTTTCATTAGCTTCTGTGATAAAATGTTAATGTTTTCACTCAGACACACATGTTGTGCAGAAAACGCATACAGAAAACCACACACAGAAAACTGACAATCCAGTGTTCTCCCTGCCACAGCTTCTTACTATACTCTGTCCTCTGATGGCGCAGAACTGGCTCTGCAGATTCCTCCAGCATCACTACAGTACACAGCACTGGGGTATAGGTAGAGAGATTGGGGGCTGGGCGTTGTACAGAAGACCCGGCTGCACACTCTTTAGGAACTGTCTACAAATCTTTGTCTGCAAAACTATGTACAATTCATCAGTGGCTAAGCAGATGTAGTCATTAGAACAATTGTGCAGAGAGCATAACGTTTTTTTTCTCTCTGTGCCCTTCATTGTCAGTCTCTCAGGACAAGGAAAAGAAACTTCTCCCTCACAGGGCCCCCTGTGGCTTCTGGGCCCCCCTGCGGATGCATCCCTTGCAGGGTCTATTGTTACGCCCATGCTCTCCTTATTATAGGCTGCGTTCCATAGATAATTTCCGTCATGTCCGATATTACTTTCCAACGTAACTCACCCCTATTGTGACCAATCTGTGTACAGTAATGTACAGTGACCATTATCAGCTTATTACAGGCTGGTAACACTAAGAGTCCTTTTACACTTGCTCTCAGTTATAACTGAAAGACAGTTGGGCACCATGGCAGCGTAGTGGTTAGCGCTCTTGCCTTGCAGCGCTGGGTCCCTGGTTCAAATCCCAGCCAGGTCAACATCTGAAAGGAGTTTGTATGTTCTCCCTGTGTCTGCGTAGGTTTCCCCCGGGCACTGAAGTTTCCTCCCACATGCAGCCCTAGACTATGATACATACACTAGACCATACATACGAGTATGGTAGAGATTAGATCGTGAGCCCCTCTGAGGGACAGTTAAGTGAAAAGACAATATACTCTGTAGAGCGCTGCAGAGGATGACGGCACTATATAAATACTTAATAATAATAGAGAGACAACTGATTTTCAAAGTAATGTCCATGTTTCCCCTATGGCTCAGTTCACACTTAATATAATTACAGCTACATGAGAAGATTTAATGACTCTCAGAGTGTGAAAGTCCTCACCTGGGAGTTGATTCATTCAGGGCTCATTCACACTAGAGGCGTTTTTCTCTTTTAAGCGCTGGCGATTTTTCAAAATCACCCTGAAAGCGCTTACACCATGAATGTCCATGAGAGAGTTCACATCTAAATGGATTGTTTCCGATCCGCTCAGAAAAGCGGTGCATGGGCCATTTTTGAGGCGATTTCGCCTCAATGGACGGTATAGGAAAAACGCAAAATGCTCACAAAATCGCTTTGTGTAGTTATTGCATTCACGTTTTTAGAATAAAGACATTGTATTTATTATTTTCCGGATCAAAAAGTTCACTTCCTGAAGTCAGGAAGTGAAAAAACGCAATTGCTCTGCAAAAGCGCTTAGAAAAGTACTTGTACAAAACAGCAGCGTGCAGGTAATCGCCGGGAATCTACAACAAAAATCGCATCAAGAAACGCCTAACGCAAATGCTAACGTGATCAGAACGCAGTGTGCACAAGGCCTAAGGGCCCGTTTCCACTTGCACGGTTTCCATGCTGAATCCACAGGCAAATCGCGCAGGGAAACTCTGTCATAGGGAACAATGGAGCCGCTGTCTGTCTGTGTGTATTTCTGCTGTAAAATGTAGCTGGATGCGTCTCCTTCATCCACAATCTCCCCTCTCCACAAAACAGAACAAAGTACTTCAAATCCATTAGGGTATCTGTACTGCTTCTGTATGAGTACCTAGCATAGCCCCTAATATGGCCACTATGCAAGCAGTGACACATAACAGCAATACAGATAAACATTTTTTCTATATGTAAAGGACACCCGAAGTGAGAGGGATATGGGGGCAGCTGCATTCATTGCCTTATTAAACAACACTAGTTGCCTTGTCCCCCCTTTAGATCCTGTGTCTCTAATACTCTTAGCGACAGACCCTGAACAAGCATGAACAGATCAGGTACTCTGACTCAGGTTTTACTGGATTAGCCATATGCTTGTTCCAGGGTTTTGACTACTTACACACTACTTATGCCAGAAGATCAAATGGGCCGCCAGGCAACTGGCATTATTTACATAGAAATAAATATGGCAGCCTCCATATCCCTCTCACCTCGGGTTCCCTTTAAGCAATCACAGTTGCCTGGTTATCCTGCTGATCCTCTGCCTTTTAGCCATGGACCCTGAACAAGCATGCAGCAGATCAGAGGTTTCTGACATTTTTCTAAAATCTGACAAGATTTGCCAAATAGATCAGCAGGGCTGCCAGGAAACCGGTATTGTTTGAAAGGAAATAAATATGGCAGCCTCCATATACTTCTCGCTTCAGGTTCCCTTTAATGCTTGCTGATTACTCACCTGTTCTGCCCTCTGTAACAGTGTCCTCCTCTTTATTTGTCCCCAGCTTGTCACCCTCCTCCATAGACTGCTGATCACTCCTCACATACGTCTCTTCTTCTTCCACTTTAATTGTCTTCATCATGTCATCCCCTTCCATACACTGCTGATCACTCCTCAAATATTCCTTTTGTTCTTCCTCTTTAATTGTCCTTATCATGTCACCCTCCTCCATAGACTGCCGATCACTCCTCACATACGTCTCTTCTTCTTCCTCTTTAATTGTCCTTATCATGACACCCTCCTCCACAGTCTGCTGATCATTCCTCGCATATGCCTCCTCTTCTTCCTCTTTAATTGCCCTTTTCATGTTTCCCTCCTCCATAGACTGCTGTACACTCCTCACATACATCTCTTCTTCTTCCTCTTTAATTGCCCTCATCAGGTTTCCCTCCTCCATAGACTGCTGATCATTCCTCGCATATGTCTCTTCTTTCTCTTTATCCACAGCACTTCCATATATCAGTTCTCCAACCTAAGTGCACAAAAATGAGAGAGAATTTAACCTCCTTGTCGGTAATGACGGTAATGACGAGCTCAGATCATCCATTACCGCCGGAGGGCGCCGATCAGGCCCTAGTGGGCCGATTTCCTTAAAACACGCAGCTGGCACTTTGCTAGCTGCGTGTGGGGGTAGATCGCCGTCGCTCGCCACCGATGCGCCGCAACCCGCTGCATAATAGGACCCTTCCCAGACCCCGTGCACCCTATTATGCAGTGGATCGGGACTCCATGTGATGTCACGACGTTGATGACGTCATCGCGATAGTCACCATGGCGACGGGGGAAGCCCTAAAGGAAATCCCGTTCAGAACGAGATTTACGGACGGGCATACACGCCGCGGGCGATCGGAGGGGTGGGAGGAACGTCGCAGGGAGGGAGGGAATCATGTAGCTAGCGCTAGGCTAGCTACATGATGTAGAAACATTTTTTTTTAAAAACCGATGTGCAGCCACCCTGGTGATCTTAATAGAATGCCAGGGTGGTTAAATGATACTGAAGTTCTAAATTAAATTCTAAAAATGACACCCAGTGTGTGTGTGGGGAGGTGCGCATAGGCTAACCGCACCTCCTGTGGCCTGGCGTCTGCCTCCGTTCACCCACTTCTGCTGCCGTTGTCCAGGTCCTTGTCAGAGTGGTCGCGCCCTTTGACCCAGACATACTGTGCTGTGCATGTGCAGTATGTCCTCTTGGGTGGCTTGTCACTGCGCTTGCCAGGAACCCAGTGTGCTGTGCATGTGCAGTATGTCCTCTTGGGTGGCTTGTCACTGCACTTGCCGGGAACCCAGTGTGCTGTGCATGTGCAGTATGTCCTCTTGGGTGGCTTGTCACTGCGCTTGCCAGGAACCCAGTGTGCTGTACGCACGCACGTGTGATGACGTATTCAGATCGGTCATAAGCCACTCAAGTGGACATACTGCACATGCACAGCGCAGTATGTTGGGACAAAGGGTGCCAACCGCTCTGACCAGGACCTGGATAGTGGCAGCAATAGCAGGTGAATGGAGGCAGATGCTGGGCCACGGGAGGTGCGGTAAGCCTATGCGCAGCTCCCACACACAGGGCGTCATTTTTAGAATTTAATTAGGACTAAGGTATCCTTTAAAATGTGAATGCAGATAAAACATGTACAGACTAGAGGGAAAGAATGTCACATAGTTTGGAGTCTCTGGGGGCACTTCGGCTGGGTTCACACTCAGGCCGGATGCACAATGGTTCATTTCATGCCATATCCTAAACAGATACGCGCCACCACAACATCCCATAAGTGTTCACACTACTTACTGCTGTGCCTCCAGCCCACCACCACCTTTCCACTCTGGAAATTCTAGTCCTTTGCATGCTGACACCCTCGCTGGGCTGAAACATAGGGATACAGCAATGGGATTCTTCCTACCTAGCAACAGGGAGAATTCTCATTGGTCAACCACTAAACCAATGAGAATCCTCCCTTGTGCTATGGAGGATTCCCATTGGTCTTCTGAAATCCAACAATAGCCCTATAGTTCTGCCGGCACTCCAATACCGGTGCTTGTCCCTGAGCCCAGCAGTGGTCAGCAGGTAGGGGACTCGGGGGCAGAGAAGACACAGAAGACAGGTGAGTAGTTGTAGAATGGAGGGGAAACAGCCTAGTGACAACGGGCAGGGTTGCATTGGTTCCATGAGCATCTGCAGCCCCCGCTCTGTTGCAAGTATAGCACATGCTCTTCCGCTCTGCTGGATCGGGTAGTTTTGAAGGTTAATGTGAATCTAGGAAAGGTGGGGGGAAAGGCTGCGCATCCCCAAACACATGCTGCAATTGAATGGTTAATCGCACAGACATACACCGCCTCTGCCAGACAGAAAAATGCATGCCCTGCATCCAAGACAAGTGCTAACATTTATTAAACTAGGAGGAACTTTAGCTTCCAATATGGTTTGCATGCAAAGTATATTATATTAGACACTTGCGCCACAGTGAGGCAGACCTCCGGGCAAGTGACCTAACCTAAATTTAAAACCTACCTAATGTGAATCTAGCCTTAGCCCCACTTACCTGATAACAGTGGGGGATGGTGGGACCTTCCTGTAGACAATTAAGGGAATAAAAAGGACCTGTACATCTCTCTGGTGGGTTTCTGCTATTGAATCCATCTGTAGGAAACACACACACAATGACTGATGAAAAATGGATTGCATTAAACAACAGTAACAGGCTGTTTGTGCATGGCAGTTTTACCATTACTAATGTCAGGGGAGTACCATCCATTTACTCATTGGCACCACGTGTGTTACTATAGCAACACATGGTGCTAATGGGTTAACGAACGGTGCTCCCTCTGCGTTAGTACTCTTTATCATTTCATAGCACATCAGGCCCATTGTCTTTATGTGATTATCAGGTGATGGGGGATCTAGGTGGGCCCTTCGTACTGCTCTCTCCTTTACAAGGAATTAAAGTCTCCTCTTACCCGGTGATGTGAGGGGCGGCTGATTCTCCACCATGGCGTCCTTGTATCCTCCTAAACACTGCCACTCCTGCATGAAGAAACAGACAGGGACATCCTAATAAACAGGATGATACCGTTATCACCCAGACACACCCCTTGTTGTTACTGAACAATGTCCCATAATTCCCAGCACCGCTCACCTCTCCTGTCAGCAGCTCCATCATCTTCCTGGTGACTTCCACAATCTTCTGCTTGTTGTGTTTCTCAAACATAAGGGAGTGAGGTTTGGGCACCATGATGGTCACATAATCATCAGACTTCAATGGAGGAAAACTCTGTATCAAAAGACCCACAAGAATGTCACAAGATCTCCCAGAATCCTCTTCATCACTCTAGTCAGGTGAGTGTTTTATGAATAGCGATAAGAGTTACTACTGTATGTCATGTGATCTCCCAGAATCCTCCTCACCTCTCCAGTCAGTAGATAGATGATCTCCAGGGTGAGATTGAATATCCTCTCAGTCATGTGACTCTGGTCCTTGTCCATTCTCAGTGAGGTGGTCAAGTGATCCATACAGGATGCTCCTGCATTTTGATAGATAATAAGGGGAAGATAATCTACATGTGTCAGTGGTGAAACCACCAATACAGAACTCCCCTCCCCACAGCACTCCCCACTGCTGTCACTTGTGGATGGTCAGGCATTAAGAGTATTGCAGGTAAGCATAAGATGTTGGTTTCTAGCTACCTGTGCACTATACTCTCCCACTATAACACCTCCCACTGTTACCATTCCTGTGATGTCACAGCAGGCCTGGTAGTGGTAGATGGATGAGGATATGAGGAGAGAAGAGACAGAGACTTAGGCTAATGGGAGCAGAGGACTGAAGCACACTGTGACAGCTAGCTATAAACCAATGGAATTCCTTCCTGTTACTATGATACATGGAGGTGGAGGAAGGGAGCAATACTGGAGTGTAAACATGGTTATACTGGGGAGAAATATTATTACTGGGGTGGGGGACATGAGATACTAGAGGATAATGGCAATGCTGGGGGGACACAGAAGGGACATAGCTATACTGGGGTTAGAAATAGCAGTACTGAGGTGGGGGGACATTATGTACTGGAGGATAATGGCAATTCTTGGGAACACAGAAGGCACATGGCTATACTGGGGTTAGAAATAGCATTACTGGGGTGGGGAACATCAGATACTGGAGGGTGATGGCAATGCTGGGGGTGCAGAGAAGGAACATGGCTATGCTGGGGAAGAAATAGCATTACTGGGGTGGGGAAACATTAGATACTGGAGGATAAAGGCAATGCTGGGGGACAAGGCTATACGGGGGGGGGGGGGGGGTCGGCATTATTAGAGTGGGTTAAGGAAAATCATTACATGCTGGAGGCTAATGGCAATGCTGGACAGGGGGTGGCATGGCTGACCCCGAGTGGGGGAGTTATGGGGGGGAGAGGGGGCATGGCTGACTGGACGTGTATGCTGTTCTTGGCTCTTTGATATGACTGAACGAAGGTCCAAGCAAATTAAAAAAATGAGTTTCACTTACCTGGGGCTTCTACCAGCCATCTTGTGCCTTCGTAGTCACTCACTGCTGCTCCAGTGCCCCACTGGCAGCATGCCGACCTCGGAGGTCGGCAGGCCGCATTGCGTACATTTTTAAGCATTCCAGCTAGTGCAGGAACATTAACACATACATTTTTACGCGTTAGTGGTTCAATGCATTGAACCACTAACGCGTAAAATGTATGTGTTTATGTTTCTGCATTAGCGTGAATGCGTAAAGATGTACGCAATGCGGCCCGCCGACCTCCGAGGCCGGCAAGCTGCCAGTGGGGCACTGGAGCAGCAGTGAGTGACTACGAGGGCACAGGATGGCTGCATGGGGCTGGTAGAAGCCCCAGGTAAGTGAAACTCATTTTTTTATTTTGCTTGGACCTTCCCTTTAATAGTAAGGTGAGATAATCCATGGCACATGTGGGAGGAGGGGGCGCTAAAAAACCTGGCAAACACAACAGTTATATAAAAGTCTCTTGTATCGAAATTACTGCAAGGGAGGATAGTGACAGGTGTGCTATGGTCTCCTCTGTAACAAAGTATGTCCACCCCGACCTCTGCTCTGTTCTATATATAACAAGAATCACACAATTACCTCTTGCAGCAATATGTTTTCTTCACTTCCCGAGACTTCTTTTCCTGGTGTGTTACATCATTTCCTGTCTATGGGTTACATCACTTCCTCCTTTGTGATCAATTCAAGGGTGATCAAACCCCTCATGCTGGGACCTGCTGTGCTTCAAGTTTGTGTTCTGTTTCAAGTCATTGGGAATAGCACTTAGATGCGGAAAGCTAAACCCTAGTGAGATCAAACTGAGAGGCTGCATTGTACACATAGAGTCTGCATTGTACACAGTGAGGCTGCATTGTACACATAGAGGCTGCATTATACACTTAGAAGCTGCATTATAAAAGTGAACTGCTTTTTTTGCTTTTTTTGTAAGGATGCAAGTCAGCATGGTCTGAAAGGGCATGCTGGCTGGGACTCCACAGCTTTTGTTAGTGCATCCTGGCTCCAGTCCTTCACAAGGGTTAAAAAGCAATGATGGGGAGGAAGCCAAACGACAGAATGCAGCTTGTGCAGTGGAAAGTGATCTTAAGTCACAGCTTGTATGCCAGGCTATCAGCTCAGGCAGCAGCTCCCTTCATTCAGTAGTTTTCCCTTCATTCAGTAGTTTTCCCTGTGTGTCTTATGCTACGTACACACATGCGACAACGATCGTTCGTTGAGAACGACGAACGAACTTTTAATTGATGAAAGAACGACCTAAGTAAAGTTAGTTTTAAAAGGTGTGTAACGATCTGATCGTTAGAACGAACGTTACATCACAAAAAGCAACTATTGCGCCTGCGCATAAAAATGAGAAGTTTCACGAAGAAATAGTGAAATGCGCATGTCAAGCCTAGTACGAACGATCGTTTCCAACGATGTACTACTTTTGCAAACGATCGTCGTTGGTTAAAATCCGCCGAGACAGAACTTTCTTTTGTAGCGATTTGGCTCGTTCGTCGTTTGCCTTAATAGTCGGTGGTTCGTTTTTTGTAACGATCGTCGTTGGTAAAGATCAGGGAACGATCGTTACAAACGACTATAGTCGCATGTGTGTACGCACCTTTACACCGGCCATGACTTCCCTGCTCTCTATTGCACAGCTGCTGGCTGCGTCTTTCTGATGATGAGATGCATTGTGACCCGGGAGGGAGGAAGTGAGTGATGGCCTGATCTAGAGTGACCATATTTTTGTGGGTCCAAACCTGGGACGGGGAGGGGGGCGTGGGGTGGGGGGGGGGGCGGCGCGCCTGCGCGCCGCGTCGAAAAGTGGGGAGGACTGAGCGCGCAGCGGCGAAGACTGGGGGGGGGGGGGGGTTTGCCACGCCGAAAAAAAATTGGCGTGGCCATGGCATTGTATGGGCGGAGCTAACGTAATGATGTAACAGCGAGGCATAAGAAAGCAGTGTTTACGCCATGATGTGGACAAACGAGACTTTGCATCATGGGTGTGCAGAAACTGTGTGATGCTAATAGTATACCGTAACCACAAAGCAGCAAACATAGCCATCTATGACCATTAAATAATAAATGTAGTAACAGTTACCCCGGACACCAGAAAATAAACGCAATAGGCAACATGTCAGCACAAAATAACCGCAATGCGGGCAACATGTCAGTACAAAATAAACGCAATGCGGGCAACATGTCAGTACAAAATAAACGCAATGCGGGCAACATGTCGGTACAAAATAAACGCAATGCGGGCAAACATTTCACCAGAAAAGAAACGCACTGCGGGCAAACATTTCGCTAGAAAAGAAACGCACTGCGGGCAACCATTTCGCTAGAAAAGAAACAATGCGGGCAAACATTTCACCAGAAAAGAAACAATGCGGGCAAACATTTCGCTAGAAAAGAAACAATGCGGGCAAACATTTCGCTAGAAAAGAAACGCAATGCGGGCAAACATTTCACCAGAAAAGAAACAATGCGGGCAAACATTTCGCTAGAAAAGAAACAATGCGGGCAAACATTTCGCTAGAAAAGAAACGCAATGCGGGCAAACATTTCGCCTGGAAAAGAAAGCAATGCGGGCAAACATTTCACCTGGAAAAGAAACCTAATGCGGGCAAACATTTCACCTGGAAAAGAAAGCAATGATTTACTCACCTGGCAGAAGTGTCCGGCCTCTGGCGCGCTGCTCATGTCCCGGGACCGTCTTGTTCCTCCTGCTCTTCTCTCCCGCACTGACAGGGCTACGGCAAGATGGCACCCGAAGCCCTGTACTGGAGACACAAATAGGTCTCCAGTACAGGGCTTCGGCAGCCATCTTGCCGTAGCCCTGCTCGCCTGCCGGTGTCGGAAACAGACACCGGAAGAGGAGGCTGGAGCGGGGCTGCAGGCAATGAACTGGCACGGCGTCTATAGACGCCGCTGCCAGTTCATTGAGGAGAGAGTGGCCAGAGTCCCGAGGCCGGGACGTCCCGCTGCTGAAAGCGGGACGTTTCCCGGGACCTCATTAAGCCTGGGACAGCGGACCCCGAATCCGGGACGTGTCCCGGGACGTCTGGTCACTCTACCTGATCACTGCCTATTCCTGTAGTGGTGCAGCCTGACAGGAGTGCAATACTCACAGACAGTGGCCAAGTTTTTCCTGCCAGTTATCTGCATAATTCACAAGTGTTACACAGATGTGGATGTGCAAAACATCCATACATGTAATGCAATCAAAACACACTTGTTGTATCTGACCTCGAAGGTGGATTAGGGATGAAAAGTGGCCACAGTGTTTTTGATTGCATCAAATGAGGATCCCCAGAGCAGGGCATAGCTTAGGCGAAAAGGGGGCATGACCTTGGGCTGGCCCAGAGGTGATCAAAACCTGGAATCCATAGTTCCACAAAATGTTGATAAAAGGTGGAGTGTCCTGGGTGGCCAGGGTGCAATATAAGCAGGAGGAGGTAGGAAACAGCCTCTTTTCAGACATGAGCAAAGTAGTCCCACCCACCCTGCCCAGTGGCGTTCTTACTAGTGGGGGAAGGGGGGCGTGGTGCCCCGGGTGACTGACAGCCAGGGGGGTGTCGCCACGACCCCCCATAGTTGTGTCTTGCAGAGCAGGAGGGGAAGAGCAGCGCTAGAAGGAGGGGTGACAGGGACAGCGGCGGGGAGGGGGGAACAGATCTCCCCCCTCCCTCACCTGGGTCCCCTCCTTCTGCCTCTCTTCCCCTCCAAAATGACAGCAGGGGCAGCGGGCAGCAAACAGACAGGGCGGGCGGAGAATACTCACTTCACTTCCGCGTTCCAGCTGCTGGAATGCTGCGTTGCCGTCACGTGCCTCTTCTGCGCCTCCAATGCTGGAGGAGCAGAAGAGGCACGTGACGGCGATGCAGCGTTCCAGCAGCTGATACTCGGAAGTGAAGTGAATATTCTCTGCCCGCCCTGCCTGTTTGCTGCCCGCTGCCCCCGCTGTCATTTTGGAGGGGAGGAAAGGCAGAAGAAGGGGACCCAGGTGAGGGAGGGGGGATATGTCCCCCCTCCTTCTAGCTACACTGGGGGGGGGGGCACTATACTACCTACACTGGGGGGGCATTATACTAGCTACACTTGGGACCACTTTACTAGCTACCCTGTGGCTACTATACTAGCTACACTGGGGGGGGGGGGGCACTATACTAGCTACAATGGGGGCCACTATACTACCTATACTGGGGGCACTATACTAGCTATACTGGGGGCCACTATACTAGTTACACGGGGGCAACTTTACTAGCTACCTTGGGGCCACTATACTAGCTACACTGGGGCAGCTATACTACCTACACTGGGGGCCACTATAGTAGTTAAACTGGGGGCCACTATACTACCTAAACTGGGGGCCACTATACTAGCTATACTGGGGGCAACTATACTAGCTCCACTGGGGGAAGCTATACTACTTACACTGGGGAAAGTTATACTACCTATCTTGGGGGTAGCTAAACTGGGGGCAACTATACTAGCTACATGGGGGGCAGCAGCTATGCTTCCTATCCTGGGGGCAGCTATATTGGGGCAACTATACTACCTTCACTGGGGGCACCTATACCTGGCATTACCTGCCGTGGCACGCTTAGTATGCCACACTTGCTCCTTTACTTTTTTTTTTGAGGGGGGGGGGGGAGGGTCTTATAATACCCAGCACCGGGTGCCAAATGCCCTAGGTACGCCACTGACCCTCCCCTTACCGTTGCGTGTCGAGTTGTGGCAAGGAACAGATGGTTGTTGGGGCACACAACATTTCGCTAACATATCTTCATGTTATCTCTCCACAGTAGAGCTGTCACGAACCCGCAAATTTTGGTACGCGAACTTGTGAGAAAGTTCGCAAACCGCCGAATCATCGCGAACTGCAATAGACTTCAATTGTTAGGCGAACTTACAAAACTACAAACACTAATTCTGGCCTCAAAAGTGATGGAAAAGATGTTTCAAGGGGTCTAACAGCTGGAGGGGCATGGCGGAGTGGGATACATGCCAAAAGTCCCGGGGAAAATTACGAATTTGACGCACAGCAGGGTTATAATCCCTAAAGGGCAGAAATCACATTGCATTCCTAAATTGGAGGCCTAAAGTGCTTGAAAACATCTTGCGTGTGTATACATGGATCAGGGAGTGTAAATAGTGTACTGCTTCACACTGACAGACCAAACTCTCTGTGTAACGCACCCCAAACAGCTGTTTGTGTAGTGATGGCCGTGCTGGACTGGTGCACACCATGGCGAGAGTGCATATCAAGAAACGTACTGTACGTCAAAGCACTTTTCTGCCACAGAAGATGGGTACATTTGCTTGTCTGAATTATCAGAATTGTTCCAGCATTATAAGGGGTGACCACATTAGACATCCCACTAGGGGCTATAAAATTAATATTAATGGCCACTTTTCGTGTATCACATCAAATGTAGTTTATTTTTTAAAATGCCCCTGTGGGATGGGCTATGTTCGTCAAACTTCTCGCGAGGTTAGAGTGAGAATTAATGAGCATCGCAGTAACATCCATTTGTATAGAAAGTACCATGATAATCCTAATAAGCAATTTGATTCTCCTATAGGAAAACATTTTTATGACTGTGATCACATGGCCGGTGAATTGCGATGGTGTGTACTTGAAAAAGTCGTTATTACAGAGGGAATGGACAGACAGACATCCTTGCTTAGATGCGAGCATAGATGGATTAATAAGCTAAATACTTTAGCGCCCAATGGACTGAATGAGGAATTCAATTTAAAATGCTTTTTGTAAAGGTTTCCATTTACTATGCTGGCCCTTTAAAAAAACTTCCTGGTCATTTGTTCTTTAAGTATGTGCCCGCCCTTTTAGGGCGTGAGTTTTAATCATGAAGTGCAATATATAATTGTGAGTATTTACTTGTTTTTGTAACACTTGATAAAGGCCTGCTGGCCGAAACGTCGTGTTTTTCTGCTACTATGGTGCAATAAATTTATGCTATAACTGCATTCATCCAGGTGGAGACCCAGTCATTTTTGTACTTACTGATGTGGATTGCTGCACCTTCAAGGATCCGGGTGTGGACTGGTCGACTCCCTGGTTCATATATTTCACAGTTGAGCTCCAGAGACTGTTGTTTCTTCCATTTGAGAGTGCAGGCGATGGCAGTTTTCAAGCCCATATGGTCGGGCTGAGGTAGCTCATTGACAGAACAACAGTGACTGAGTATCCAGCTGATCAAATTTGGTTGTCCACAATGAAGCAACGACCTTATTATCTTCTTGGGTCAGGTGTGCCCCCCAACACACTCATATATCCGGTCATTGCTTCAGTGGGATACGCAAGCCCCTTCACCGCGGCAAGGTAATGATCACGAAGGGGAATTGACACATGTACATGCCTTTTGTTTAGTTGTTGCAGCCGCAGTGCAGGCAGAAATATTAGGCAGGCATGTACACGCACCAGAAAAATTATTATAGTAGCCGCTGGTAGCAGCGGCCTTAAAAATTCAGGAATCCACCTGGAGTCCAGGACCCTGTTGGTGGTGGCGAAGAAGGCAGTCAATTGGTCTTCAGGCAGAGACGCTGTGTGGGGACCGACTTAGTCTTGGGGCAGGCAGTCACACAGTGTGCAGGCAGAGATGCTGTGTGTGGGGACTGACTTAGTCTTCGGGCAAGCCTGACCGTGCTTTGAAGACCAGGCATCCGTGGTCAGATGGACCCTTGACCCAAAGCTGTGTGCCAGAGATGACACCACTTGCCTTTCAACATCACGGTACAGTGTGGGTACCGCCTTTTTTGAGAAATAATTACGGCCTGCTATCTTCCACTGCGGTGTGTGGCTTTGCTTTTGTGTGTTGATTTTCCTAAGGTCGTCATCCCATTGCAGTTTGTGCTTTTTCATCATGTGCCTTCGTAAGGTAGTTGTCCCTACGCGGATCTTGGTCTTTCCACGGCTCAATTTCCGGTGGCAGAGAGTACAGATGGCATTGTTCTCATCTGAGGCAGACACACAAAAAAATGTCCACACCGCTGAACCCTGGGATGATGGCACTTTGGTGATGGCTGCCGACGGAGTGTTAAGTGGGGTGCCAGGATGAGAGCAGGAGGAGGAAGCTATGTCATGCTTCCGTTCAGAAGCTGAGGTGTTCTGTGATAAATAGTCAACTACGTCCTGACAATATTGGGGGTTAATGGCACATACCTTCTTCTGAACACTGTACTTTGGTTGAGGGCCACACGAAATCACGACAGCACGTCCTCGAACAGACCTGCCGGGTGGCCTGCTTAGGGCTCTGTCTGTTGTTTTATCCATATTGGGGGGGGATGAAGTGAAAGGTATGCACTGACTTGACTAATACAATGTGCAGTCACAGAGATGCAGGGAAAGGTATACACTGACTGCTATATAAAACAATGTGCGGTCACACAGATGCAGTGAAAATTATGCAATGACTGCTATATAAAACAGCGTGCGGTCACACAGGTGCAGTGACTGGTATATAAAACAGCATGCGGTCACACAGATGCAGTGACTGGTATATAAAACAGCGTGCAGTCACACAGATGTAGTAAAATGTATGTAGTGACTGCTATATAAGACTGTGTGGTCACACAGGTGCAGTCACTGGTATATAAAACAGCATGCGGTCATACAGATGCAGTGACTGGTATATAAAACAGCATGCGGTCACACAGATGCAGTGAAATGTTTGCAGTGACTGGTATATAAAACAGTGTGCGGTCACACAGATGCAGTGAAAGGTATGCAGTGACTGGTATTATAATACAATGTGCAGCAGTCACACTAGGCACTGAATGTGCTGGGCCTGGCACAGTATAGCAATTAGCAAGGGCCAGCTGCAACAGACAGGGCTGTATATGCCGTGTCAGTGGGCCACACAAAAAAAAAAACACATTACAAGAACATTAGCTCTCAAAAGAGCTGTGTTGGTGGTGCTTTTCAGCAACAAATATCAGCAAGGAGCAAGCTAACAAGAGCCTAACTAAGCTTTCCCTATCTCTGCAGCAACCTCTCTCTCTTCTCTCACTAAAACAGCACTTCAGCAGCACACAGAGTGAGAACATGGCCGACGCTGCTACCTTGTATGGGGGGGTGCTCCGGGAGGGAGTGCAGCCTGATTGGCTGCCATGTGTCTGCTGACTGTGATGTAGAGGGTCAAAGTTTAGCCCAAAGATGTAGTATAGGGAGCAGTTTGAACCGGCATGAAGTTCACAACCCGATGCGAATGCGAACCCGCGTTGTTCAAACCTATAAGTTCGCATGTGAACCGTTTGGGACATCTCTACTCCACAGTTCTTCACAGCACAAGGGCGGGTCCTTGCCGATGCCGTTCCTTATTGTTCCATTAAGATCAAGGGTGAATATCGCGACTTCATCTTTAAAGGACTACTG
The DNA here is from genome assembly GCF_040937935.1 of Hyperolius riggenbachi. NCBI lineage: Eukaryota > Metazoa > Chordata > Amphibia > Anura > Hyperoliidae > Hyperolius > Hyperolius riggenbachi. The sequence goes on along the minus strand of NC_090655.1, from coordinate 243,325,766 downwards.
TCGGGGGTAGGTGGAAAAAGAGTTGAACTTACCAGGGGCTTCTAATGGTCCCCCGCAGATGTCCTGTGCATGTGTAGCCACTCACTGATGCTCCTGTCCCTGCCTCTGGTTCACTTCTGGTATTTACGACTTTAAAGTCGGAAAACCACTGTGCCTGCACGGCCGAGTCCTCGCTCCCGCTGACGTCACCAGGATTGTACTGTGCAGGCGCAGACAGGGCTGTGGAGTCGGAGTTGGAGTCGAGAAGTCAGAGTCGGGGCAATTTTGGGCACCCGGAGTTGGAGTCGTTGATTTCATAAACTGAGGAGTCGGAGTCAGGAGTCGGGTGATTTTTGTACAAATTCCACAGCCCTGTTAAGTATTAGACTAAGGAGTCGGAGTCAGAGTCGGGGCCATTTTTGGTACCCGGAGTCGGAGTTAGAGTCGTGATTTCATAAGCTAAGGAGTCAGAGTTGGAAGATTCTTGTACCGACTCCACAGCCCTGGGCGCAGACCGTACTGGTACTGGACACATACGACACTGGGCTACCTCTATGCGGTGTATGTAACTACGCAAGAGACTTTATTCTTGTAGCGAAGATCCCAGCTTTTAACTTAGCTGTAGGGACAGCATTGATTGCTGCATGAGTGCTAGGCACTACAGTGCCTAGTGGGAAACCCGGCCCTGCTAACACTGCTACTGCCTATAGAGCTTTTCCTAGTGGCTGCAGCTCTGGCACTTTGAGTCCACCAGGAGAAAAGCGCAATATAAATGTTCTGTTTCTGTATGTACATTTAAAGGACGACTGAACTGAGAAGAATATGGAGGCTGCCATATTTATTTCCTTTTAAACTATACCAATTGCATGGCAACCCTGCTGATCTATTTAGCTGCAGTAGTGTTTGAATAACACCAGATACAAGAATGTGGCTAATCATGCTGGAAACACCTGATCTGCTGCATGCTTGTTAAGGGTCTAAGGCTTAAAGTATCACAGTCAGAGGATCAGCAGGATAGCCAATCAACTGGTATTGCTTGAAAGAAAATATATATGGCAGCCTCCATATCCCTCTTGTTACAGTTGTCCTTTAAAGTGGGTTATATGAACTCGCCCACCTCCTGGTCACTGGAGAGCAGTGGGGATGATTTCAGAAGGGTGTGGCAGAAGGGAGGGAGTTTCAAATCAACCCATCCTGTGTGTGGCTGAACCAGAAAGAGCCAAAGTCATCTCTACCCCCTCCACACATAAGCTATAAATCAATCCAATCCTCCCAAACCTCACCTGAAAAGTAATAAGGTGCGTACACACGTACTATGGAAGCCAACGACGGGTCCGTCAGACCCTCCCGCTGGGCGGACTTTCAGGCGACATTAGTGCGTGTATGCACTGTTGGCGGACTGATAAGGCTATTCCTGAACCATACGCTCAGCGGATCGTTCAGGAACAGCCTTATCAGTCTGTCTGACAGACTGTACACACGCACTACTGTCGGCTGAAAGTCCGCCCAGCGGGAGGGTCTGACGGACCCGTCGTTGGCTTCCGTAGTGTGTGTGTACGCACCTATAGGTTCTTTATGGGCTCAGGACACAGTCTGTTGGTAGATCCTTGATGATTATCTCTGTTCCGGAGGTGAAATAATGAAACAATAGACACAGGTTCCAGGTTTAGGGGCACCCAGTGCGACGGTTTAGCGCTAAACTTTGCACGCGATCAATAAAAGCTTTAGGCGTGATAACTGAGTTAGCACCCTTTTGTGAATCAAGCCCAATGTGTCCTTTAAAGAAATATAGTGTCACAGAGTTTTGTGTCACTGAGTGATTATTGTACAGTGTTAGAACAACAACACACCTTTGTCACCTAACCATATTGTGAGTTTTTTGGAGATAAGTGTCGCAGACATTTTTGACTCCTTAGCTGGTCACTCACAAAACCAAACATGACAAAGCAAAGGCCAGCCAAAGCATGAAGGTTCTAGGGTTCATGGTGGTGAGACATCCCGTGGCCGTGGCATATGTGATCTTCTGCAGAAGAAAGCCATTACTTTCCAGAATGCAGAAGAGGTGGTTCACCTCTTCTACCTGTTCTGCTGCCAACGTTCCTGCACCTTCCTCATCCTCCTCTGCTGTGGTGAACCTTTTGTTACACCGCCTCCACCATCACAGCCACTCTAAGGGCTGGTGCACACCGAGCGGGTTTTCAGGCATTTTTGCGGCTGCGGATACGCTAGGGTAATGTATTTTAATGGGGTGGGTCTTACCAGAGCGGGAGGCATTTTGCTTAAACCCATACTCCCAGGCTGAGGCATTTTTTGGATTGCGGAGGCGTTTCTGCCTCCAATGTAAAGTATAGGAAATACGCAAACCGCTCTGAAACACGCCAGTTCAGAGCGGTTTTGCCATCGTTTTTGTTACAGAAGCTGTTCAGTAACAGCTTTACTGTAACAATATATGAAATCTGCTACACAAAAACCGCTACCCAAAAACGCAAAATGCTAGCTGAAACGCTTCAGAAAAATAAGAAAAAGCGTCTCAAAATCTGCTAGCATTTTGCGGATCTGCTAGTGGGTTTTGGTGTGCCCCAGGCCTAACAGAATTGAATTGCTCAGAGGAGCTATTTCGCCAGTCATTGATGAACCAGAGGGACGCACAAGTGTTCTTGCCATCAGATGAAGGAGAGGAGCAAGGCAGACCCTCAGACAAGTCCCCAGGTCACCACAAGGTGTCATGTCCTTGCTGCTGCAGCCTACTGTGAGCTTTAGCTGTAAGCAATGATGAGGGTGCTGATGATGTGGTGATGGATGGATCATGGGTACCCACAAGAGAGGAACAGGAGGAGGAGAGTTCAGAGGGAGAGGTCAAGTCTCACAGAGAGGAAAAGGGTAGGAGGTAGGGAGAGGTCACAGGGCACAGGAGGCAAACAGCAGGGTGTGACAACGTCACCAGTGTCATACGGCCACCGCGCCGGTCACTTTTACCGGTACTAGACCAGCTCAACAAGGCTCTTTAGTGTGGGAATATTTCTATGTGTCTGCTGCTGACAAAACTAACACTATCTGCATCCTGTGTCAAGAGAAACGTAGTCGTGGGAAGACTCTGAGAAGGCACTTGTGTCCAATCACAATGCCCTGTGGCATGAAGCCCTTAAGACAAGAAGCACTCAAAGCACAAGCCAGCATCCTTATGATCCACCTTATGCCTCCTCCTCTCCCTTATTCCAAGCAGTCCTCCACTCTGCCTTCCAGCCTACTTTCACGTACCTGGAGTTATGGAGACCGTTTTGCTGAGGGCAGCAACTCCTGCAAATTACCAACCAAAGGCCCTGAGCTGGGAACAGGGCAATCCGGTTGATACGGGGCAGAAGTGCTCGCAGAACCAGTAGTTGGAGTAGACCGGTACTGGAGACTTCCGCAGGATGGGTCTGGTACTGCAATGACCCGTACACCAGTGTTGGTCTTGACACGCAGATCCTGTAGTGAGTAGACAGGAAAGCAGATCCTTGAACAGGCCGGGGTCGGTAACAGAGCGGGTAGTCAGACAAGCAGGGTTCGGCAACAGGGCGGGTTCTCAGACGGGCAAGGTTCGGCAGCAGAGCGGGTAGTTGTACGTAGCAGGGGTCAAAGCCAGAGCGGATAGTCAGACAAGCCAAGGTCAGCATGGAGCAGGATCAGTAAACAGGCAGACAGAATGTCAGGTCACGGGAACCAAACTAGCTGCAATACTACAGCACAGAGGTCTGGGCTCTCCAGGCTTAAGTAGGCCTTTTGGCGCATAGCGCATCACGCGCGCACGGCGCAACGTGTTACGCGTGCATGCACACACGCAAACGCGCGCATGCGCAAACACACGCACGAAAACAGATGCATAAAACAGACGTCCCTGCGCGCGCGTGCACGGCCCTCACACCAACGCTTATGCCACGCAACGGCGAGCACCGACAGACCACCCTGCACGGAGGCCCGCCGGGACCCCCCAGGACGACTGCCAGCATCCGCATGTGCCACCCCCCCCTCGCCTGGACAGGTAACTGACCGTGACACCTGCCCACCAGTGGCGTAGCTAAGGAGCTGTGGGCCCTGAGGCAAGTTTTACAATGGGGCCCCCCCAAGCACTCTATACATAATAATTGATAAGTCGCACCAAAATCTTCCAATGGCAACTACAGTGTCAGAGGTGCAAGAAGGGGATGGGAACAGTTTGTTAATGACCACTATTAAAAGTATCTATAGAAGTGATTATTATGAGCATAGGACCAATAGAGAGCTAATACTGTAGTTGAGGGAGGGCCCTGCGGGGCCCCTCTGGCCCAAGGGCCCCGATGTGGTCGCTACCTCTGCAATGCCTATGGCTATGCCCCTGCTGCCCACATAACATTCATTGCCAAAGAGAATGTTCCATCCCTCAGATGTTCAAGTGGAAAAAATTAGGGTGCCAAGTAACCCTCTTCCAAAATGTCTGATTGCTGGTTTGCCAGAACTGCTAGCTTGTCAGCTTTTAGCACATCAGCTGGTTGAATTGGAGACATTTTAAAAATTTGTAGGCATTGCTGCACCACAGTGGAAGGTAACAGGAAGGAGATATTTTTCCCAAACCGGAATTCTGGACCTGTACCAGCATGTGCTACGGCAGGTCAACCAATCTCTGGCACACAGTGTCAGGGCTAAGGTCCATCTGACCACAGACTTATGGTCTTCGAAACACGAGCAGAGAACGTACATAACCTTCCCGGACCACTGGGAAAATAAGGTGGGGAAAGAAGGACTGCCTGGCTGCCTTGTCAAGTGGAGTTTGTGCCACCACTAATGTGCAGCCAGGCCAGCCACTTCTTCTCCTACTCTTCATCCACTGCAGTCTCTTCCTCGGTTGAGTCCTCCTCTTCCGCTACACATTTCTCTTCCACCGTGGCCTCCAAGCTCCCTAGAGTCTGTCCCACTCTGCAGGTGCAATGGTTTCATGCTGTGTTGCGGATGTTGTCTCTGGAAACAGAGGCCCAGGAGTGGATGAAAGCACAAAACCTCAGTATTGAGGTTTCGTGTACAACAATGGTACCAATCTGTTGGCTGCATTGAAAAGTGTCCGATTGACTCGTGCCATGTATGGCTTACATATACTATTAAAGAAGAGGAAAGAAAGCCCCCATGGCAAGCACCACTTGAAAAAATACAAAATATTTTATTCAACAATTTCAACATCTGATAATAAAGACATAATGAGATTCAACATGATGAAATAAAATCAATTAAAACAAACGGCAAGAACTAATCCCTGCTGCCAGAAATCAATCATAAACACATAATAAATGGTATATTAATCTAGCATCCAATAGTAATAAATCAATGATGGCTAATAATAATAATAAAGTCATACCAGCATGGTGGGCATCTATCAAAAAGCCTTCTCAGTCATGTATGGCACACATGTTCTTAGTCATGTATGGCACACATGTTGAATCTGATTGTGCAATGTTTCGCGGACATGCATTCAGGATTCCAGGACATCCTGAAGCAGGCCAGGAAAGTTCTGGACATTTCCGATGATCCTACACGGTCATGACTCACCTTACTGAGCTTCAGCGGCAGTACAAAATGCCATGAGACACCTTATAGGTGAAAGCCCCACCAGATAGAATTCAACTTTGCTCATGTTGGATCGGCTGTACCAGCAGCAATGTGTTGTTAATGAGTATCTGTCTGCATTGGCTGTTAGGACAGTCTCTGAGGAGGTGGGTTATTTTTACCTACCAATTTACTCAAATGTATGTAAATTTGTATGCAAATATATGCAACTTAAAATTGGACCAATCAATTTAAACCTGGGTGGGACTTGATTGGTCCATTTTCAAACTGCATATATTTGCATACACATTTTTTACATACATTTGCATAAACTCATAAGTATTTGCGTATCATTGATCACCCCTAGTGCTCATCTGCGATGCCTGCATTTTGAGGAGACCACTAATCTGGTCAGTCACAGTGACATCATGCCTTACATCTTTTTTCTGGAGCGTGCAGCGTGTTGTGTCCTTGGCCAGGCCATGGATGAGCTGGAGTGTGAAGAGGAAGATGAGTTCATGCTGTCTCCACTTGAAGAGGGGCCATTGTCATTGGCTGTACATGGGCAGAGGGAGGAGTCTGAAGAGTAGTCAGAGGAGGAGGATGATGGCTGTGGTGGTGAGGGAAAGCAAGAAAAGCAAGTTCCCCGGGGGCTGCTCACCTGTTAGAGGGCCCTAGTTTTGTACGTAGTTGGGGAGACTGCTGGCATGCAAAGTGATACAAGAGGTCATATCATCTGGTGGACTAGGTAGGTTCAAACAGATAGAGGAAGAGACCTAGTTATAGTACCTAGATATTAACATGAAACAATAATCCTAAACAGAACAAAACATATATTCGTTGGTCCAAATTCTGAACTTTCTAGATATGTTGCTACTACTCCAAAAAAGACCTATCTTCATTCTCGTAGTTTACAATATATTAGTTCCCCATCCATGACTCTGGAATGTTAAAACTATATGTACCCCCGACATTCTATTTCTGATTTTTTTTTTGCTCCATAAGTAGGTTTCTCGTGACTATGTATTTCAGCTGTACAATACAAATTTGGTCTACTGATTTCCAGTTGGAGGAGATCAGTGACAGAGCTGTGAGAAGAGTATGAGCTATTTGAGGTCTAATTTGTTTAGGGAGTTCCTCTAATCCCACCAATAGTACGGCCAATTGAGGGGAGAGTTTGAAATTATATTTTAAAAATCTTATCAAGGCCTCGACTTGTTTCCAAAAAGCAAAAATGAATGGGCACTCCCAGAACATATGTAATAACGTTCCTCGAGCAGAAAGACAGTGCCAACATAGAGGAGATCTACCGACCAAGAAGGATGCCAGCCTACTTGGGGTATAATACCATCGGTATAGGAGTTTGCGGGATTGCTCCCAATGGGAATTGCATTTAGATAGTTTTAAAATCATAGTAGTTGCAGAAATAATCTGTTTGAGTGATATCTGAATATTAAGTTCATTGGACCAGCTGAGAGCAAGCCGTTTAAGAGGGGAGCATGTGGTCATGTGGAAAGTTTCATACCATGTTGATATATCTCCTCTATGCGAACCTTTGAAGTTTAATAAAGTAAGTATCTGGGCAGGCAACTGAGGTATCTGTATATTATAGGTTTTGATTAGATGGAATATTCTGTGGTAGGTGAAAAGTTGGGATTGAGGAAGCATAAATTCTGTCTGGAGACCTGCAAAGGATTTAATTGTGAGACTATAGGAAAAAAACATAAGCCAAAGCGGTGCCAGTAACAGTCCCCCGCCTGCAATAACACCGCGATTTCATGCTAAAGGTGAGGTAGCGATCATGTCTGATATGAGATCCATCTTCTGCACAAAGCCTCAACAGGGTGCTTCTGGATCCATCCTCAGGGAAAGCCTCAACCAGCAGGTATCCGGCTACCTTGGGTTAATGATTAGTGCTGCTCATACCAAGTAGCTACGAGTATGTAGCTACTCGGAATCTAAATTTAAATTAGCCAGCGATGACGAAGGGAGATGGGGGGTTAACTTACCTGTGCCGCCTGGATCCAAAAAGCTCCACTTGCGTTTCACATCAATCTCCACGTTACTTCGATGCTTCCTCCTTCAACCCAGAAGGAAAAAGAGTGGGAGTGATGTGGAATGCAAGTGAAGTGCATCAGATCCAGGAGGCAGCACGGTAAAGTTAACCCCTTCTCTCCCGTGGTCAGCGCTGGCTAATTTCAATTCTATTTCCGAGTAGCTACGTAATCGAAGCTACTCAGTATGAGCAGCACTATTAATGATCACTGTGAACAGTCTGAGGACTGAGGAGCCTCTGGACTTCTGAGTGTGTAGGCTTGACCTGTGGCCAGAGCTGTCGCAATTTGCCATGGAGCTGTTGGCTTGCCCCACCTCAGGAAGTCCTGTCCTGTCAGAAAGGACATTCAGTGCAGCAGGAGAGATCGTGACAGAAAAGCAAAATCACCTGGCACACAGCAGTGTGGATTACTGGACATTTGTAAAGATAATTGAGTCATGGATACTAGAGGGTTACAGCACTGATGTGTAATAAGGTCCAAATTTAGTTGGATTTTTACTAGGGATGGGACGACGAATCCGGCGAATCCACAAACCCCTCGAATATTAGGAATCGAATCCCGACGCTGCATCGTCGCGCATCCGCCGCTTCACCGGCTCGCAATTGTCCTCCTCCCGCTCCCCGCAGCCGCCTCCGCTCGCCCTCTGCATAAATAAGAAGCAGCCTCTCACCTCAAGCGTGGAGCTCGGAGCGGCAGACCTCCTGCAGACTTCCTTATTCCCCCTAGTGACCGGCTCTTACTACGCGTCATCAGTAAGAGCCGGTCCGGTGGCCACTAGGGGGAACTAGGAAGTGAAGGGAGAAGTCTGCCGCTCCGGGCTCCACGCTGATGCTGGAGGTGAGAGGCTGCTTCTCCTTATGTATGCAGGGGGATGAGCGGAGGAGGCTGCGGGGGGAGGGAGGAGGATATGTGCCACCCATACGAAGCCCCCATAGCCTGCTATCTATACTGAAGCCCCCCATAGCCTGCTACCTATACTAAAGCCCCCATAGCCTGCTACCTATACTAAAGCCCCCATAGCCTGCTAACTATACTGAAGCCCCCCCATACTGAAGCCCCCCATAGCCTGCTACCTATACTAAATCCCCCCATAGCCTGCTAACTATGCTGAAGCCCCCCATAGCCTGCTACCTATACTGAATGCCCCCATAGCCTGCTACCTATACTGAAGCCCCCCATAGCCTGCTACCCATACTAAAGCCCTCCATAGCCTGCTACCTATACTGAAGCCCCCCATAGCCTGTTACCTATACTGAAGCACCCCCATAGACTGCTGCCTATATTGAAGTCCCCTTACCCAGCTACCTATACTGAATCCCCCCATAGCCTGCTAACTATACTGAAGCACCCCCATAGCCTGCTGCCTATATTGAAGCCCCCTGACCCAGCTACTTATACTGAAGCCCCCATAGCCTGATAACTATACTAAAGCCCCCTATACCCTGCTACCTATACTGAAGGCCCCTATACCCTGCTACCTATACTGAAGGCCCCTATACCCTGCTACCTATACTGAAGGCCCCTATACCCTGCTACCTATACTGAAGCCCCCTATACTCTGCTACCTATACTGAAGGCCTCTATACCCTACTGCCTATACTGAAGACCCCTATACCCGGCTGCCTATACTGAAGGCCACTATACCCGGCTGCCTATAATGAAGGCCACTATACCCTGCAACCTATACTGAAGGCCCCTATACCTTGCAACCTATAGTGAAGGCCCCTATACCTTGCTAGCTATACTGAAGACACCTTTACCTAGCTACCTATACTGCGGGCAACTATACCATAGATCGCACAATTCTTATGTGCAGGATTCGTTAGATTCGGGATTCGAAAGGTTCGAGATATTCGAGAACCTTTTTAGATTCGGATCCGGATTCGAAGAAATTGTGGATTTGTCCCATCCCTAATTTTTACCTATTATACCCTGGCGCATGCCAGTTACTCCAGGCCTCATGTCGCCCTGGTCTCTGTGTCACACAGAGGCTGAAAGTCAAATATTTATTGAGTAGGTTATTGCCAATGTTTATGGCCTGAGTGTCATACAGATGCTGAAAGTCAAGCAGGTAACTGCTCAATTTTTCAGGCATCACCTAGTGTGGCTGCTAATTTACATGTTTCTGCGGGTAACTGCTCAATTTTTCTAACCTCACCTAGTTTTGACAGGTAAGTGCTCTGTTTTTCAGGAATAACCTAGTGTGGCTGCTATATCTAATTCTAAAATACAATGTCATGGACATAACTGAATACAAGGAAGAAATTCCTATAGTCTCCCATGATGCAGTGTGATGCTGCCTGTATAAGCAGGATGCAAAAGGAGGAGTAGAGATAACAGACGCCTGACTCACAAGACATGATAACCTCTCAGGTGTAAAGCCACCCTGGGGATACAGGCAACTAGAGAGTAGTCAGCGCCTATCTTGGTACATTGCCAGCCCACAGGAAACTGGAGAGTCCACCCTCCTAAACAGCACCTGCGGAACCCAACTTGGTGACATCTGCAAAATATATAGTAATTTATTGCAAGTATAATTTCTATAGAGCAAACTCTACCATACAGACAAGAAATGAATTGATGATATTCTTTTATAAAATGAAAATAACGATTCCATTCTGTACATATGAAAATAATGTATTCACATTATTGTATACAGAGTATATACAAATAAAAAGTAGTCACTGAAATGATCGTAATACCTCTAACATTCAAATCTAGTAACATTTTTAAGTGAAATACAACATAAAAGGAATTATTAATGTGTAAGCCAGCCTTTATCCAATCTTACCGAGCCTAATAATCAGAGCCACTCAGTTATACACAAAATAACATCATCACAGATGCATTCTCTACCTAATTCAGCTGACTTTGTATAATATTCTGTGACCGTGTGGTAGGCCAAAACTTCTGATTCACACCCTGGGAAATGCTTCTTTCTCATATATTATTCCATTGCACATATATTGGAGGAACATCATCAAATTTCCCAGATAATTTGAAGTGTAAATAAACTCAGCAGATAAGGAATGGTACAGTATGTGTAGTAACAATGGTATACAGGGCTTTCCTGGAGTCTCACATTTTTATTTTCACTTTATAGGATTAAATGTCGACTTGTGCACAGCAGCCATATCAGTGTGATGTAAAATTTGGGTCATTCAGCTCCCAACAAAATAATTATCTTCTCACCACTATTTTGTTGTCAGGAGTGTTTGTTCAGCCAGATAAAAGTGTTTTGTTTTTTTATTTACTCTTCAAAAGAGCCATTGGTGCATGGATTTGCAGATCATGCCTCATTTTCATAGATTTAGCTTCTGGTTTATTAACCCTTGGAATGGAAAAAAATAGTGAACCAAGTTCAGGCCTATTACTACATGTAATGCACAAAAATGGTCATGGGCTCAACAGTATCAGAGCAATCAATGTTAATTTATTGTACCATATAATCAAATGATAGGCAGCCTATTGGGCCAATCAAAGTGCGGGGATCCCTTCCTAAAAAGCTACAGGATCTGACGGGACTCAGGGCAGGATTAACAGAGTGCCCGTTATTTAAAAGGAGCATGTGTCAGTTACCAGTGCCCGCTATGCAGCACTACCACCTAAAGCGTGCGCGCTGAGATTTTAATTTGGGCTGCTCAAATTAATGAATCAACCTCACTGTTCCCACAAAATACACGTAATGCGGCAGTGTTCCCACAAGATACACACATTTGGCATAATTTCCATCTCAAAAATCACATAAAAATAAAGCAGTATTTCCTGCCCTTAAAGGGGAACTGTGCCTAATGTGTTCTTTAATTGATGTATGCCAGCAGGCCATCCCCCACCCCTAAGATACTGTCCTCTAATGTCTCCAATGCCATGAAAATAAAAGCAATCTACCTGGTGTCTCTAGCAGGTGACTCTCGGCATCCAGCACCTCTCCCTGATCTTCACATGTCCAGTGCTAACAGGCAGTGCAGGGCTACAGGAAAATGCCGCCCGGAGCCCTGCACTGAAGACACAAATAGTCCCCAGTGCAGAGCTTCAGACACCATTTTCCCGTAGCCCTGCAGGAACCCACATACTTCCGCATCCTGAAGGTGAGCTGCGGCCAGTATCCGTGACGCCACAACACCAGTTCACCTACGGGGGATGGGGGGGGGGGGAGCATTGAATCGCCTGCACCAGCGGGCCAGATAAAATAGCTTGGTGGGCCGAATGTGGCCCACGGGCCATAGTTTGCCCACCCTTGTTCCAGAAACATACAAAGTAAGCGGAATACAGATGGGGACATCAAGCTTGGATAGGGACTTAGGAGCACCCGTTCACAACAAGTAAAATAATTGTATTCCATGCAAGCAGCTGCGGCTAAAGCAAATACAATTTTGGGATGAATTAAAAGGGAAATAAAAACTTGAGATTCTAGCATAATATTGCCCCTGTTCAGCTCTCTAGTAAGGCCACATCTGGAATATGGAATACAGTTCTGGGCACCACATTACAGGAAGGATATTGCAGTTTTAGAGCAGGTGCAGAGACGAGCAACAAAACTGATACGAGGGATGGAAGGTCTCACTTACCAAGGAAGGTTGGATAAACTGGGCTTATTTAGTCTGGAGAAAAGACACCTTAAAGGAGATCTGATTAATATGTTGAAATTCATTAGAAGTCAATACTAAAATCTTGTCCCTAGGCTTGTGCAAAGGACTAAGGGGCATGATCTGTGCATGGAGGAAAACAGTTTAGGCCATTTATTTAGTTCTTTACACTAAGATGTGAAACACGGGTTGCTACATATGAAAGAGCAGAATGTAAATGAGGAGTAACACATGAAAAAGGAAACCTGATGCCCAAGGAAGCTGTACATGAGGGGCTGCAGTATATGGATGTTACACATGGAGGAGGGGGCTGCACATGGAATTGGAGGGGCTGCAGTACATGGATGTTACACATGGAAGAGGGGGCTGCACATGGAAAGGGAGGGGGCAGCAGTACATGGATGTTACACATGGAAGAGGGGGCTGCACATGGAGTGGGTGGGGCAGCAGTACATACATGGAAGAGGGGGCTGCACATGGAGTGGGTGGGGCAGCAGTACATGGATGTTACACATGGAAGAGGGGGCTGCACAAGGAATGGGTGGGGCAGCAGTACCTAGATGTTACCCATGGAAGAGGGGGCTGCACAAGGAATGGGTGGGGCAGCAGTACATGGATGTTACCCATGGAAGAGGGGGCTGCACAAGGAATGGGTGGGGTAGCAGTACATGGATGTTACCCATGGAAGAGGGGGCTGCACATGAAATGGTAGGGGCAGCAGTACATGGATGTTACACATGGTAGAGGGGGGGCTGCACATGGAATGGGAGGGGCAGCAGTACATGGATGTTACACATGGTAGAGGGGGCTGCACATGGAATGGGAGGGGCTGCAGTATATGGATGTTACCCATGGAAGAGGGGGCTGCACAAGGAATGGGAGGGGCAGCAGGACATGGATGTTACCCATGGAAGAGGGGGCTGCACATGGAATGGGAGGGGCAGCAGTACATGGATGTTACACATGGTAGAGGGGGCTGCACATGGAATGGGAGGGGCTGCTGTACATGGATGTTACACATGGAAGAGGGGGCTGCACATGAAATGGGAGAGGCTGCTGTACATGGATGTTACACATGGAAGAGGGGGCTGCACATGGAATGGGAGGGGCAGCAGTACATGGATGTTACACATGGTAGAGGGGGCTGCACATGGAATGGGAGGGGCTGCAGTACATGGATGTTACACATGGTAGAGGGGGCTGCACATGGAATAGAAGGGGCGCTGCTGCACATAGCTGGAGAGCCCCAACATACTAGGCCTGGGGCAGAAGAGGTATAAATCCGGCCTTGGTTATGGCCATGACCATTCTCTGTGTTGGATGTATTTCTGGAGGTGTGAGGTGGTCGCCCTTCAGGCACGGTTAGCTCCTGTATATATGTACAAAGAGACATTACTTGGGTCTCGCAGGATTGTGCGTGTTTCTGGGTTAGTACTTTAGTAGGCGTTAGTCTAATTTATGGGGCCCAGCAGGAACCCTCATAGGGAAATTCCACTAACATGATTGGGTGGACAGCACCCCCCTCAAACTGCAAGGTTTCTGGTTGTATTATATTATTATTATTATATATATATATATATATTATATACACTATTCAGCCAATCACAATGCTTTATGCTGTAGAGGATGCTGTGATTGGAGAACTGCTCCCTATGAGGTTTCCTGCTGGGTCCCCTAAACTAGAATAGCGTCCTTTTGTGTTTATCTCATCATGTCTCCTCTGTTCAGGATATTTATAATGCTTTATTAAATCAATTCACTGACTAGCGTGAAAGAGTCCTCGGGATTCTGTGTAAAGATGCTTCCATCCATGTGCACTTTATTAAGAATAAAGTAAACATTGTAAAACAACACTGAAGGTCATCACATTTCCCACACTCAGTGCATTAATAGAGCTTCTCACCGGTAATGATAGAGGGATAAGCAACACTGAACAAGCCTGTTATTGGCTGGTGCTCTCCATCCTCCCTACTTCCGGCTATGTCAGGTAGATGGAGCGCAGTGTGCAGCAGCCACTAACAGGCAAGGCCAGGTTCACTGAAGGAAAAGCTGTTTCACTGATCATTACTTCTCACCAGGGTGAGTTCTCTCATGTCTGACAAGAGCTGATTTCTGTGCAAAACATTTCCCACACTCAGCACATGAATACGGCTTCTCACCAGTGTGAGCTCTATCATGTTTGAGCAGATCTGATTTCTGTGCAAAACATTTCCCACACTCAGCACATGAATATGGCTTCTCACCAGTGTGAGTTCTCTCATGTTTCAGCAGATCTGATTTCTGTAGAAAACATTTCCCACACCCAGCACATGAATACGGCTTCTCACCAGTGTGAGTTCTCTCATGTTTGAGCAGATCTGATTTCTGTACAAAACATTTCCCACACTCAGTGCATGAATACGGTTTCTCACCAGTGTGAGTTCTCTCATGTGAGATAAGGTGTGATTTATGCCCAAAACATTTCCCACACTCAGCACATGAATAAGGTTTCACACCAGTGTGAGTTCTCTGATGTGAGACAAGGAGTGATTTATGCCCAAAACATTTCCCACACTCAGCACATGAATACGGTTTCTCACCAGTGTGCGTTCTCTCATGTGAGACAAGGAGTGATTTATGCCCAAAACATTTCTCACACTCAGCACATGAATACGGTTTCTCACCAGTGTGAGTTCTCTCATGTCGGACAAGGTGTGCTTTATTCCTAAAATATTTCCCACACTCAGCACATGAATATGGTTTCTCGCCAGTGTGAGTTCTCTCATGTGAGACTAGGTGTGATTTATGCCCAAAACATTTCCCACACTCAGCACATGAAAACGGTTTCTCACCAGTGTGAGTTCTCTTATGTCTGACAAGGTGTGCTTTATTCCTAAAATATTTCCCACAATTAGCACATGAATATGGTTTCTCCCCAGTGTGAGTTCTCTCATGACTGACAAGGCTTCCTTTAGCTGTAAAACAATTCCCACACTCAGCACATGAATACGGTTTCTCACCAGTGTGAGTTCTCTCATGTGAGACAAGTTGTGATTTTTGCCTAAAACATTTCCCACACTCAGCACATGAATACGGTTTCTCACCAGTGTGAGTTCTCTCATGTAAGACAAGGTGTGCTTTATTTCTAAAACATTTCCCACACTTATCACATGAAAAAGGCTTCTCACCATTGTGAGATCTCTCATGTCTGACAAGGTTTACTTTAGCTCCAAAACATTTCCCACACTCAGCACATGAATGTGGCTTCTCACCAGTGTGAGTTCTCTCATGTTTCAGCAGATCTGATTTCTGTACAAAACATTTCCCACATTTAGCACATGAATATGGCTTCTCACCAGTGTGAGTTTTCTCATGTTTGACAAGGTTTCCTTTATCTCCAAAACATTTCCCACACTCAGTACATGAATACGGTTTCTCACCAGTGTGAGATCTTTCATGTGAGATAAGTTGTGATTTTTGCCTAAAACATTTCCCACACTTATCACATGAAAATGGCTTCTCACCATTGTGAGATCTCTCATGTCTGACAAGGTTTACTTTAGCTCCAAAACATTTCCCACA
Source organism: Hyperolius riggenbachi (assembly GCF_040937935.1). Lineage (NCBI taxonomy): Eukaryota > Metazoa > Chordata > Amphibia > Anura > Hyperoliidae > Hyperolius > Hyperolius riggenbachi. The sequence goes on along the minus strand of NC_090655.1, from coordinate 243,310,030 downwards.
CTCAGGACATGAATAGGGCTTCTTACACATGTGAGATCTCTCATGACTGACCAGATGTGACTTCTGAATAAAACATTTCCCACAGGTGGAACAGGAATGAGACCCTCCAGCAGGGGGAAAGCTCTGCTGGGTATGAGACACCCTAGGGTTAGACAGATGAGGGGAGACTGGGGCAATATTTGGAGGAGCCTCTTGTCCAGTGACATCATCATCCATTGTACAGTCTGTGGATACAGAGAGACGAGTCTCTGAGAGGGTCCTGATGCCGGGACTCCGCCCTGCAAATAGAGAAACATCATCACTTCCTGTTAGAGAATTCTGAGGGGAGGAATAATTATCATTAGGGATAGTCAGTGGGATGCTAATAGTTCCAAGTTGATGCAAAGTTTATGCAGATTGGAGATGGAGCAAATGCAGCAGCTGCATGTGATAAGAAACATACAATTTGCATTGCAGTCAGAGTTATTTGCATCTCATTGGCCATACATGGAAAAGCAGTAAATTGTAGAGCTTGATGAGACAATGGGCATCATTTATCGTATGGCGGTAAACAAAAGTCAGAAACTTTCAGACGGAAATAAGACCATGTTGACATTCACAAAGTTTTCCGCATGATATTTACGCATGCGGAAAAGTGCGAAAATAATGCAAAAATGTGAAAATTGTTAAATACGAAAAACAAAATTCACATAAAAAAGGGGCACATTATTTATACCTTAGCTACTGATTTTTTATCACCTGCAAGTGCCTGGTGATAAATTTCTGCTTCCCAATAAAGTAAATGGATTCTAGAGCCTTTAGCGCTGTGTTTGTTGGACTTTAACACATTTATTTTGACTATTTTTTTCCCGCATGTTTGACAACGGTTTCCACATTTTTTTTTTACCGCCATTTACTCGTATGCGTAAAACACGCGGAAATTGTTTTGTGAATGCAGAAAAAATGCAGAAATTACCGCTGGTGGTAATTTTGCGGTAAAAAAAAATAAAATAAAAAAAAAATGGACTCAAAGTTTTATACTTGTGACAGGCCTATATGTACATATAGCAAGAAATCTGTGCTATGTTTGTGGAGCAATGTGGTTTCATTCAGGCCACGCCCACAGTGGTGCGCAGGGGTGTAACGGCCACTTTGACATGCGGCTTACTGCACTGCAAGGCACCACCTAACCCACATTTACAGTGCGGTGGTAGCATTGTGGTATAACCAGCTGTGCTATGGTAATGCACTGCATGCAGTACATTACTGCTAAATGGGCGTCTTAAAAGACATCCGAAGCGAAAATAAACGAATGAAAAACGATTGTATCTATCTTCCTTCTCCTAAAAATGACTTAAGATATTCCACAGTTTTATTTTATGTTTAAATCTACTTTTTAAGTTTTAACTGTTTTATTGTTTTTGCTTAATGACATATTCATTGAAGTGTCATTATAGTATAGTCACTTCCGGTCTGAGTCAGGACTGAGTCAGCCACTTACATACCTGATATTTAACTCTTTCAGGCAGATAAAGATAAAAAGAAACACAGCATAGTTATTAGTGTGCTTGGCACTGTACATAACCATGTCTAGCTCATCATGTCACACGTCACTTTGGGTATCCTTTAACAGATACAGTGAAGCATACTTTCATAGATTGTATACTTCACTGTATGTGACATAGCACCTCCGTTATGTGCAGTACGACTTTTTTTGTTCCATTGCATTGTCTTCCTGTTATATAGGGAACGCACTGCAACGTCCCACTGTGACCGCGGCCTTACACATTCTTATCACCATTGTGTATTTGTGTCACCCATATGTCCCTTGTAAATGTAACTTTTTCTCTCTCTTGTTCCTAATTGTGCCAATAAATACATTGTGAAGTCAGTGGCAACATTTGGTTTGGGCCTTGACCAAGTGCTGGAGCACCCCGATCCTCTCCCTCTCTTCCCGCCATTAGAATCTTTAGCTCACCCGGATGACATTAGGAGGCTGCCTGTCTGACGAGTGAGGAGAGAGAATCAGGCAGTAATCAGGACATTACTCACTTCGCCAGGTAGTCAGTGTAAGACAGGTGAGTTCCGCTGGCACTTGCTGCGGAGAGTGTGGGACATCCTGACTGCTAGGGGGCGCTGCTCATGTAAATGGATGTCGCACACAGTAAGGAAGGGAAGGGAGCCTCTGATCTGCAGAGATATCCCTCTGGCCAGACGTGACCTGAGGTCTGCTCTCCCCACCACTTGTCTTCCTCTCCTTCATTTTTCTCTTAACCCTTAAAGGACACCTTAAGCAAGATGGATAAGGAGGCTGAAAAAGCTAAACCTGTTTGGCTCTGTGCTACCGTGCAGGCATTAGCAGTCTGAGGCTACACAGTGCAGCCATGCACTCAGCTTGTCGGTCTGCTCTGGGGAGGGGAGGGGGGGCCGTGCTGGAATGGCAAGGCAGAGAGGTGAAGGGAGACGGGGGAAGCATCTAGGGGATCCAGATACTTCCATCTACTTAAATAAGTACCCAAATTCATCACTGTTTTCCCTTCAGGTTAAACACCTAAACACTCTTCCTGTTGCCTTATTCTAACCAAAAACCAGGAGGGTAACTACACTGGGCCACCCCCCCTTCTCCCAACCTCCATAATGGGGGGTGGTTTGTGTGCTGGGCTTGGGATCAAGGGGGGGGGGGCATAATGTATAGTAGCAACAGAGCTAAACAGGCCCCTTTTCATTTCCTCTTCAGTTTGCAAGTGCCATGCAGCCAGCCAATCACCATGCAGGTTCAGTCACATGCTGCTTGGCAACTGCTGACTGTGCACCACTTGTACACTGAAGAGGAAGTGAAGGAACCTGCATTGTCGACAAGAGTAGGTAATGTATACTGCTCCACTGCTGCTCTGCATTATGTACAGGATCAGGGTACCGCTCCCGGGCCACTCCCCCGCTGGGGTTATTGTTACGCATCTGAAGCTCCAACCCCCAGCTCCCAGGCCACTCCCCCGCTGGGGTAATGGTTGTATATCTTAAGCTCCACCCCCAGCTCCCGAGCCCCTCCCAAGCAGGGGTTATTGTTACGACCCAGTTTAAAACTCAAATGTTCACCATTGAGTACAAATCTTGTAGATGTAAAACTGCAATGTAAACCTCAGATTTAGTGATGCAGGAATATGCAGGTGCTAGGGTTAGTAACTCACTAACTTGCCCATAAACCATTACACATCTGAAGGGTGAAGCTCAAGACATCTAATCATTTATGGGCGAGCTGATGAGTTATTAAAACTGGCACCCACTGATCCTTACATCACTAAGACATTGCTGATACCTGACCTCCATCCTAACCTTAAAGAGGAGCTGTCAGCCATACTATCTCAGAAAAAAACACATGTATAAGTAGATAAATACTTGCTCAACTTACATAACACATGTTTTGTACTGTCCACATTTTTATTTTAGTGATTTTTCTACAGTAAAAAAGAGAAAATCCTTCATAGCAGTTCCCATTTTAAGTGTGGCTATTTTGAATCCAATTCTGATGTCATTTCCTCCCTTACTCTCCTCTGTCTCATTTGCCCACCCTTCACTATAGAAAGTGCATTGTCTCAGCATGAGAAATATTGGCCAATCAGAGAGGAACAGAGGTGTGGGAGGGGAAAACAGGAGGGAAAGAGGCTTAATTAATGCATTAGTTAAGTCTGAGGGGAAATAGAGAAGCAAAAAAGGACAACTCATTAGGTAGCTGCAACACCTATAGCTCTGCACCGGTGGTATTATGGTACTGGGATGGCAGAGAGTGGTCTTAACCACCACCCTTCTTCCTATTATTATTATTAACTGGATTTACATGGCGCCAACATATTATGCAGCGCTGTACAATAAATAAGGTTACAGACATTAATAATGGGAGTGACAGTCAACAGACAATAAGCAATAAGGTACACAATGCCATATCATACCCTGGAGTAATAGTCTCAGTAATTCAGGTTCACGTTACTCTGTGAGCAGAGTGCACAGATACACAAGGAGGGAGGGCCCTGCAAGGCTTACAATGTAAAGGGAGGGGGTGGTAACATGATAGGAGAGGGCTGAGTGGAAATGACCTTGTTGTGATGTCAAATTGTGGAGAATTCTGGTAAATTTGATTCCATTGCTTTACCCAGGCCCGGATTTACATCAGAGGAGTCAGAAGGCACAGATGTCCTGACACCCCAGACTTCCTCCTCCATGTACCTACAAACCTCCGCTTCTTCCTCTATGACCCTATAAACCTGAGCCCAGCTGTCACTTCTCCCTTACTTCCCTTGCCCATCATAGGTAGCTACAAGCGTCTCTTAGCATTAGGAAGCCAGATGTACCCTCCCCACAATGGAATGCCGAGAGCTAAGCGAGTAACCTCTCAGGACTCTGCACAGGGAAGGAGGGAGGCACTAGGGGAGGGGAGTGAGTCGCCCCTTCCATCTGCAGGCTTTCTGTAGGCATGGCCTACAGTGCCTTATGGTAAATCCGGCCATGGTTTTACCCTTAAACTGACATCCTTTAAACGCGAGCTGACGTCAGCTGTGAACTGACTAGCAGCCTTGCTTATATACACAACCTGAGCAAATGTAATCAGGATGCATACCTATGAAATAGCCACCTGGAGATTTGAGCGCAGGGTAAAGCCGATATATCCGATATATAGCTCACCCTGCTCCTGCACAACTCCCGACGGCGTTAATTACTATTCCCCCTCCAGGTTGCCATGGAGAGTGGGGGAATGATGTAATTCGGCTTACAGCTATTGCTGACGGACTAATTACATTATTTTAAAAGTAATTTGAGCTTGGTAATAATTATAGCCTATGGTAGCACCAGCTGCACCCAAATCTCCTGTGCTGATCAGGATGGTCCATACAGCTGAGTGACTTAGTATATCAGCAGAGGGGGGTGGTCTCTACAAGCCTCATGCATATCAATCAGGATTGTAGGGCTAACAAACTGCTAGAAGTACACATAACCTCCTCACTGCAATATCAGCTTTATGAAGAGGCTATATCTTTTTCCTTAGGAATATCTGTGACATTGCCCAATGCAGTCCCTACAGCATGTAACCTAAAATCACATACTTTAATGTTATTTATCTCATTCAGCTTCCCTGTAATAGGTTGTAGCCACACCCAGCTCAAGTCACATATACATCTCTCCATTGGTGCCCAGAGGTGCCCCAGATCTTCCAAAACCCCAGCAATGCCCCTGTGTGACGTTACCAAACTCTAATTTATAGGAGCTGCGGTGTAGAGGAAATATCCATTTATGTCATAGAGAGCCAAAACCACTAATATGTATTATGCTAGATTTCAATACAGTGCTACCCATAATTATTCATACCCCTGGCAAATTTTGACTTAAAGTTACTTTTATTCAACCAGCATGTAATTTTTTGACGAGAAATGACACAGGTGTCTCCCAAAAGATAATAAGACGATGTACGAGAGGCATTATCGTGAAAAAAAATTCTTAGTTTTTATTTACATTTGACCAAAAAATGTCCAGTCCAAAATTATTCATACCCTTCACAAACTGTCACAGTTTGTGGGAAAATGTAAAGCTCTATACCATTCCAAATAGTCGAAGCTGTTCTAAAGCATCCTAAATACCGTGATTAATTGGGAACAGCTGCTTTAATCAACTCCCCTGATGAAGGCGTGAGGCCGAAATCCGGATCGGGAAACTTTTTTACATGCAATAAAATCAAGAATCCGTCCTGTAAGTGCATTCTTTTTGTGCAGCGTTACCAACACCAAGCGCAGTCTGCACAATCATTTTTTGTCCCCTCCGTATACCCTTATCCAGGAAGTAGGCCGACACTGGTCTGGAGAGTGGTGGAACGCAGAGGGTTGACGTCACTGCCGGCGGATGTGGAGAACGAATGACGGAGCGTCTCCGCGCGAGCCTTGAGTCTGGCTGCGCTACTGAGAGTGTCTCTCTTTCTCCTTCACATTCCGGGACGGATTGCGGCATAGGAGAAGACAGCACCATCTTCGTTTGGGGTATATTCAGCTTTGAGGTACTGTTACGAGACTTCTTGTAAGTCGGATGATCCACTGTGGGTGAAGGGAGTGCTGCCACCCCATTGCTACCCTCACGGTGTTTCTCCGCATTGGATACCCGGCTGAGTATACATTGTGACTGTCTACCATTTGAGTGCCAGGTGCTCCCATCACATTGTATATATATTCTCTTTTAGGGGTTGAGGACTGACCCTGAGCACACCTAGGCTGCTCACTCCATTAGTGCGCGACTGTTCATTCTTTTTGTCATTACTGCTTTAATCAACTCAACAAATAAAAATCAGTAGCTCTCTGCAACTGGTTTGTGGACAGTCATGGCTAAGACAAAGGAGCTTAGTGAGGACCTGCAGCTGCGCATTGTGGCTGCTCACAAGTCAGGAAAGTTTCAGTGGCTACAGTGCAAAGTATTATTAAAAATACAAGATGTTCTGCACTGTGGAGAATCTCAGAGGACGTTGTTGGAAGCCAAAAGTGACACCTGTGCTGGCCAGGAGGATAGTGAGAGAGGTGAAAAAGAATCCAAGGATCGCCACCACGGTCATTCTGGTGAATCTGGGCTCTGCTGGTGGCAATATCTCAAGGCAGACGATCCAGCCAATGGACCAGTGAACCTAATCACAGTAAACGGTAGGGCTGCACGATATATCATTTTAAAATCAATATCGTGATTTGTGGCAAAATGATTTCCTAATCGTCAAAGTGGCCATTTTTTCATGCGTAATATTTTAAGCATGCAGGCTTTTTAAACGTACTATTTTAAGCTCTCCATGCATAGAATTATTTGTGTTGGCTGCACGGTGAGCTTCCTCCCTCCGGCCGGAAGGAGTCAGAGCGGTAGTGAGTAGTGTCATGCAGCCAGCACATTGCTTGTGGAGGAGAAGGATCTGCACATCAGGCACTCCTGTTCTGCACTCCTGTCTCCTGTGGTCACACAGTGTACTGTATGCTCACTGCCCAGGATCTGTTATCTCTCCACTGTACTGTCGAGCAAACAACTTGGGTCACCACCACTGCCCTGTAAGTGGCCACTGTCCAGAATCTGCTGTGGTACTCAGCTTTGCATTTATTAATAGCTGCTATTTGTTTTGATAAATTCACAATGCAGAAACATTTATAAACATGACAGAAAATGACATCATACTATCAATTTGGTAGGATGATGTCATTTTCTGTAAATGCATGTTTGTAAATGTTAGTGTACATTGGGAATTTAATGTTAAAGCTCGATTTGAAGAAAATCGTGGACCAAAAAAATCTAAATTGCAATTTTTGCCAGAAAAAAAAAACGCAATTCAATTGTTTCCTAAAATCATGCAGGCCTAGTAAATGGCACCATGAAAAAGAGCAATACTTGAGGATTCTCAACGACGACATCAGGCAGTCTGCAGAGAAACTTGGCCTTGGGTATCAGTGGACATTTCAGCATGACAATGACCCAAAACACACAGCAAAAGTGGTGAAGAAATGGTTAGCAGACAACAAAATTAATGTTTTGTAGTGGCCCAGACAGAGTCCTGACTTGAATCCAATTGAGAATCTGTGGAGGGAGCTAAAGATCAGGGTGATGGCAAGAAGACCCTCCAACCTGAAAGATTTTGAGCTCATTACTAAAGATGAATGGGCAAAAATATCTGTGGAGACATGCAAAAAGCTGGTCTGCAATTATAGGATGTGTTTGATTGCTGAAATAGCCAATAAAGGCTTTTCTATTGATTATTGAGGAGGGTATGAATAATTTTGGACTGGACACTTTTTGCTCAAATGTAAATAAAAGCTGATAATTTTTTTCTCACAATAATGCCTCTTGTACATCATCTTATTATCTTTTGGGAGACACTTATGTCATTTCCCGTCACAAAATTATTTGCTGGTTAAATAAAAGTAACTTTATGGCAAAATTTGCCAGAGGTATGAATAATTATGGGCAGCACTGTACGTACATACTGTATTTACTCCTATATATATGTAGTATAGCCATATCTCTCCTTATTATAGGCTGCGTTCCATAGATAATTTCCGTCATGTCCGATATTACTTTGGAACATAACTCACCCCTATTGTGACCAATCTGTGTACAGTAATGTACAGTGACCATTATCAGCTTATTACAGGCTGATAACACTATGGGTCCTTTTACACTTGCTCTCAGTTATAACTGAAAGACAGTTGGGCACCATGGCAGCCTAGTGGTTAGCGCTCTTGCCTTGCAGCGCTGGGTCCCTGGTTCAAATCCCAGCCAGGTCAACATCTGAAAGGAGTTTGTATGTTCTCCCTGTGCCTGCATAGGTTTCCCCCGGGCACTCCAGTTTCCTCCCACATGCAGCCCTAGACTATGTTACATACACTACACCATACATACATACATATGAGTATGGTAGAGATTAGATTGTGAGCCCCTCTGAGGGACAGTTAAGTGACAAGACAATATACTCTGTAGAGCGCTGCAGAGGATGACGGCACTATATAAATACATGACAATAAGAGAGAGACAACTGATTTACAAAGTAATGTCCATGTTTCCCTTATGGCTCAGTTCACACTTAATATAATTACAGCTACATTAGAAGATTTAATGACTCTCAGAGTGTGAAAGTCCTCACCTGGGAGTTGAGTCACTCAGGGCTCATTCACACTAGAGGCGGTTTTCTCTTTTTTTTAAGCGCTGGCGATTTTTCAAAATCACCCTGAAAGTGCTGACACCATGAATCTCTATGAGAGAGTTCACATCTAAACGGATTGTTTCCGATCCGCTCAGAAAAGCGGTGCATGGGCCATTTTTGAGGCGATTTTGCCTCAATGGAAGGTATAGGAAAAATGTAAATCGCTCACAAAATCGCTTTGTGCAGCGATTGCATTCATGTTTTTAGAATAAAGACATTGTATTTATTATTTTCCGGATCAAAAAATTCACTTCCTGACTTTAGGAAGTGAAAAATCGCTCTGTAAAAGCGCTTAGAAAAGTGCTTGTACAAAAAAGCAGCGTGCAGGTAATCACCGGGAATCTACAACAAAAATCGCATCAAGAAACGCCTAACACAAATGCTAACGCAATCAGAACGCAGTGTGCACAAGGCCTGAGGGCCCGTTTCCACTTGTACGGTTTCCATGCTGAATCCACAGGCAAATCGCGCGGGGAAACTCTGCCATAGGGAACAATGGCGCCGCTGGCTGAGTCTCTTGCCCTAGCGAATCGGCCAACATTTTCATCCGTTTAGGTGCGGGAGGCTGTGAATCCCATAGCTGTGCATGGCACAGCTGATGGGATTCCTCTGTGTACCTGCAGACCAGGAAGTGCCGCCGTGCGTCTCGCAGCCGTGTGCGGCACAAGTGGAAACGGGCCCTATAGGAAATATTGTGAGTAATCTCCTGTTACTCATGCTACAGCCACAGTGTGCTTTAAATGTAATGTTTTGTGTGCTATTAGCCGCACAGTGCGTACATACACAGGAGCGCACACTATGCTGCAGGTAGTGTAGGTAATGTTTGGCGTGCTATTAGCCGCACAGCGCGCACATACACAGGAGCGCACACTATGCTGCAGGTAGTGTAGGTAATGTTTGCCGTGCTATTAGCCGCACAGCGCGCACATACACAGGAGCGCACACTACGCTGCAGGTAGTGTAGGTAATGTTTGGCGTGCTATTAGCCGCACAGCGCGTACATACACAGGAGCGCACACTATGCTGCTGGTAGTGTAGGTAATGTTTGGCGTGCTATTAGCCGCACAGCGCGTACATACACAGGAGCGCACACTATGCTGCAGGTAGTGTAGGTAATGTTTTGCGTGCTATTAGCCGCACAGCGCGCACATACACAGGAGCGCACACTATGCTGCAGGTAGTGTAGGTAATGTTTGGCGTGCTATTAGCCGCACAGCGCGTACATACACAGGAGCGCACACTATGCTGCAGGTAGTGTAGGTAATGTTTTGCGTGCTATTAGCCACACAGCGCGTACATACACAGGAGCGCACACTATGCTGCAGGTAGTGTAGGTAATGTTTTGCGTGCTATTAGCCGCACAGCGCGCACATACACAGGAGCGCACACTATGCTGCAGGTAGTGTAGGTAATGTTTGGCGTGCTATTAGCCGCACAGCGCGCACATACACAGGAGCGCACACTATGCTGCAGGTAGTGTAGGAAATGTTTGGCGTGCTATTAGCCGCACAGCGCGCACATACACAGGAGCGCACACTATGCTGCAGGTAGTGTAGGTAATGTTTGGCGTGCTATTAGCCGCACAGCGCGCACATACACAGGAGCGCACACTATGCTGCAGGTAGTGTAGCGTAGCGAGCACTATTACCTTAAGCCTCCTTCCGGCAAATAAGGAGCGCCCCTCTCCTCCCGCCCTGATCACCTGTGGGTCCAATCACTATAGAGGACGTGATCCCCACACTCTCTGATTGGCCCAATAGGCTGCCTTTCACTTGACAAGCAGCCTACTGGGCCAATCACAGTGCGGGGATCATGTCCTCTATAGTGTTTGGGCAGGAAGGGGCTCAGGGCAGGAGGAAAGGAGCGCTCCTCATTTGCTGGAAGGAGGCTTACGTTAATAGTGTGCGCTCCTGTGTATGCAGGTGCTACGTGGCTAATAGCGCAGGTAGCGTGCAGAGTATTACATTTAGACTATGCTGTGGAAATAGCACGGGTAACAGGCTGTTACTCGCGCTATTTCCTTTAGTGAAATATACCCCTAATTAGTATTGTATTTCTGCTGCAAGGTGTAGCCGGATGCTTCTCCTTCATCCACAATCTCCCCTCTCCACAAAACAGAACAAAGTACTTCAAATCCATCAGGGTATCTGTACTGCTTCTGTATGAGTACCTAGCATAGCCCCGAATATGGCCACTATGCAAGCAGTGACACATAATAACAATACAGATAAACATTTATTCTACATGTAAAGGACACCTGAAGTGAGAGGGATATGGAGGCTGCTGTATTCATTGCCTTTTAAAACAACACTAGTTGCCTTGTCCCCCCCCTTTAGATCCTGTGCCTCTAATACTTTTAGCGATAGACCCTGAACAAGCATGAACAGATCAGGTACTCTGACTCAGGTTTTACTGGATTAGCCATATGCTTGTTCCAGGGTTTTGACTACTTACACATTACTTATGCCAGAAGATCAAACCAGGCATTATTTACATGGAAATAAATATGGCAGCCTCCATATCCCTCTCACCTAGGGTTCCCTTTAAGCAATACCAGTTGCCTGGCTGTCCTGCTGATCCTCTGCCTTTTAGCCATAGACCCTGAACAAGCATAGATCAGGTTTATGACATTTTTCTAAAATCTGACAAGATTTGCCAAATAGATCAGCAGGGCTGCCAGGAAACCGGTATTGTTTGAAAGGAAATAAATATGGCAGCCTCCATATACTTCTCTCTTCAGGTTCCCTTTATTGCTTGCTGATTACTCACCTGTTCTGCCCTCTGTAACAGTGTCCTCCTCTTTATTTGTCCCCAGTATGTCACCCTCCACCATAGACTGCTGATCACTCCTCACATACATCTCTTCTCCTTCCACTTTAATTGTCTTCATTATGTCATCCCCTTCCATACACTGCTGATCACTCCTCAAATATTCCTTTTGTTCTTCCTCTTTAGCTGTCCTCATCATGTCACCCTCCTCCATAGACTGCCGATCACTCCTCACATACGTCTCTTCTTCTTCCTCTTTAATTGTACTTATCATGACACCCTCCTCCACAGTCTGCTGATCACTCCTCACACACGTCTCTTTTTCTTCCTCTTTAATTGCCCTTATCATGTTTCCCTCCTCCATAGACTGCTGATCACTCCTCATATACATCTCTTCTTCCTCTTTAATTGCCCTCATCAGGTTTCCCTCTTCCATAGACTGCTGATCATTCCTCGCATATGTCTCTTCTTCTTCTTTAATTGCCCTTATCATGTTTCCCTCCTCCATAGACTGCTGATCACTCCTCGCATATGTCTCTTCTTCTTCCTCTTTAATTGCCCTCATCAGGTTTCCCTCCTCCATAGACTGCTGATCACTCCTCGCATATGTCTCTTCTTCTTCCTCTTTAATTGCCCTCATCAGGTTTCCCTCCTCCATAGACTGCTGATCATTCCTCGCATATGTCTCTTCTTCCTCTTTATCCACAGCACTTACATATATCAGTTCTCCAACCTAAGTGCACAAAAATGAGAGAAAATTTAACCTCCTTGTCGGTAATGACGAGCTCAGATCATCCATTACCGCCGGAGGGCGCCGCTCAGTCCCTAGTGGGCCGATTTCCTTACATTTTTTTTTAAACACGCAGCTGGCACTTTGCTAGCTGCGTATGGGGGTCGATCGCCGCCGCTCGCCACTGATGCGCCGCTACCCTCTGCGTAATAGGGCCCCCCCCCAGACCCCATGCGCAGCCTGACCAATCAGTGCCAGGCAGCGCTGAGGGGTGGATCGGGACTCCGTGTGACGTCAAGACGTTGATGACATCATCACGATAGTCGCCATGGCGACGGGGGAAGCCCTAAAGGAATTCCCATTCAGAACGGGATTTACAGACGGGCATACGTGCCGGCGGCGATCGGAGGGGTGGGAGGGACACCGCAGGGAGGGGGGAAGGGGGGAATCATGTAGCTAGCGCTAGGCTAGCTACATGATTTAAAAAAAAAAAATTAAAAAAACGATGCGCAGCCACCCTGGTGATCTTAATAGAATGCCAGGGTGGTTAAATGATACCGAAGTTCTAAATTAAATTCTAAAAATGACACCCAGTGTGTGTGTGGGGAGGTGCGCATAGGCTAACCACTCCTCCTGTGGCCTGGCGTCTGCCTCCGTTCACCCACTTCTGCTGCCGTTGTCCAGGTCCTTGTCAGAGTGGTCGCGCCCTTTGACCCAGACATACTGTGCTGTGCATGTGCAGTATGTCCTCTTGGGTGGCTTGTCACTGCGCTTGTCTGGAACTCAGCATGCTGTACGCACGCACGTGTGATGACGTATTCAGATCGGTCATAAGCCGCTCAAGAGGACATACTGCACATGCACAGCGCAGTATGTTGGGTCAAAGGGTGCCAACCGCTCTGACCAGGACCTGGACAATGGCAGCAATA